>NC_141791.1:5002877-5168139 GCF_054643075.1 Acanthaster planci | reverse complement strand
ATGAAACTTATAATATTTCATAGAGAAACATGTAAGCTTTCCGATGATGCCACGTTTGCCGCATTTGGACCAGTTTCAGGATTTTTATGATCGGATATATGGAGCAATCTAGCACGTTAAGTTTGCTGTCAAGGATTGCATATGGGTGAACTGCAGTTAAAATGGAAGAGACAATGCAAATTCTGTAAACTTCTTTCAACAATATCTTTTTACCTACAGCAAATATGGATATGAAACTTACATCATTAGATAGAAAAACAAGTAAGCTTTCCGATGATGTAAAGATTGTTGCTTTTCGACAATTTTCAGGATTTTTATGATGGGATATGTAATGTGATATAGCACAGGAAGTTTGCGATCAAGGATAGCATACGGCAGAAATGTAACGAAAATGGAATAGGTTCGGTAGAAACTTTCAACTATTTGCAATTACATCTTTTTTAGAAAAGCCAATATGGATATAAAACTTATATTATTGGATAGAAGAACTTGTAAACGTTCCGATGATGCCAAGATTGCCGCGTTTGGCCATTTTCAGGATTTTTATGATTGGATTTGGAATGTCATATAGCATGGGAAGTTAGGTATCAAGGATAGCATACGGCAGAAATGTAGCGAAATTGGAATAGGTACGGTAGAAACTTTCAACTACTTTTAATTACATCTGTTTAACTAAAGCTAATATTGATATGAAACTTATAATATTGGATAGGGCAACATGTCAGCTTTCCGATGATGCCATGTTTGCAGCATTGGACCATTTTTAGGATTTTTATGATCGGATATATGGAGCAATCTAGCACGGGAAGTTTGCTATCAAGGCTTGCATATGGCAGAACTGCAGTTTAAATGGAAGAGATACGGTAAAATCTGTAAACATCTTTCAACAATATCTTTTTACCTACAGCAAATATGGATATGAAAGTTACATCATTGCATATGGGTGAACTGCAGTTAAAATGGAGGTTTTTTATGATGGGATATGTAATGTCATATAGCACGGGAAGTTTTCGATCAAGGAAACCATGCAGCAGAAATGTAGCGAAAATGGAATAGGTACGGTAGAAACTTTCAACTACTTTTAAAACATCTGTTTAACTAAAGCTAGTATGGATATGAAACTTATGATATTGCATAGAGAAACATGTCAGCTTTCCGATGATGCCACGATTGCCGCGTTTTGACCATTTTCAGGATTTTTATGATTGGATTTGGAATGTGATATAGCATGGGAAGTTAGTTATCAAGGATAGCATACGGCAGAAATGTAGCGAAAATGGAATAGGTACGGTAAAAACTGTCAACTACTTTTAATTACATCTGTTTAACTAAATCTAATATGGATATGAAACTTATAATATTGCATAGGGGAACATTTCAGCTTTCCGATGATGCCACGTTTGCCGCATTTGGACCATTTTCAGGATTTTTATGATCGGATATATGGAGCAATCTAGCACGGGAAGTTTGCTATCAAGGACTGTATATGGCAGAACCGCAGTTAAAATGGAAGAGACAATGCAAAATCTGTAAACATCTTTCAACAATATCTTTTTACCTACAGCAAATTAGGAAATGAAACTTACATCATTGGATAAAGAAACATGTAAGCTTTCCGATGATGCAAAGATTGTTGCTTTTGGACAGTTTTCAGGATGTTTATGATTGGATTTGGAATGTAATATAGCACAGAAAGTTTGCAATCAAGGATACCATGCATCAGAAATGTAGCAAAAATGGATTAGGTACGGTAGAAACTTTCAACTACTTTTAATTACATCTTTTTAACTAAAGCTAATATGGATATGAAACTTATAATATTGCATAGAGAAACATGTAAGCTTTCCGATGAAGCCAAGATTGCCTCGTTTGGACCATTTTCAGGATTTTTATGATGGGATATGTAATGTCATATAGCACAGGAAGTTTGCGATCAAGAATACCATGCCGCAGAAATGTAGCGAAAATGGATTATTTACGGTAGAAACTTTCAACTACATTTAATTACATCTGTTTAACTAAAGCTAATATGGATATGAAACTTATAATATTGCATAGAGAAACATGTAAGCTTTCCGATGATGCCAAGATTGCCTCGTTTGGACCATTTTCAGGTTTTTATGATGGGATATGTAATGTCATATAGCATTGAAAGTTTGCTATCAAGGATAGCATACCACAGAAATGTAGCCAAAATGGAATAGGTACGGTAGAAACTTTCAACTACTTTTAATTACATCTTTTTCACAAAAGCCAATATTGATATGAAATTTATATTATTGGATAGAAGAACATGTAAAGGTTCCGATGATGCCAAGATTGCCGCGTTTGGACCATTTTCAGGATTTTTATGATGGGATATGTAATGTCATATAGCACGGGAAATTTTTCTACCAAGGATAGCATACGGCAGAAATGTAGCCAAAACGGAATAGGTACGGTAGAAACTTTCAACTACTTTTAATTACATCATTAAATCTAATATTGATATGAAACTTATAATATTGGATAGGGGAACGTATAAGCTTTCCGATGATGCCAGGATTGCCGCGTTTGGACCATTTTCAGGATATTTATGATCGGATATATGGAGCAATCTAGCACGGGAAGTTTGCTATCAAGGCTTGCATATAGCAGAACTGCAGTTAAAATGGAAGAGACACGGTAAAATCTGTAAACATCGTTCAACAATATCTTTTTACCTACAGGAAATTAGGATATGAAACGTACATCATTGGATAGAGAAAGATGTAAGCTTTCCGATGATGCAAAGATTGTTGCTTTTGGACAGTTTGCAGGATTTTTATGATGGGATATGTAATGTCATATAGCATGGGAAGTTTGCGATCAAGGATAGCATACGGCAGAAGTGTAGCGAAAATGGAATAGGTACGGTAGAAACTTTCAACTACTTTTAACTACATCTGTTTAACTAAATCTAATATTGATATGAAACTTATAATATTGGATAGGGGAACATATAAGCTTTGCGATGATGCCAGGTTTGCCGCATTTGGACCATTTTCAGGATTTTTTTGATCGGATATATGGAGCAATCTAGCCCGTTAAGTTTTCTATCAAGGATTGCATATGGCAGAACTGCAGTTAAAAAAGGAAGAGATACGGTAAAATCTGTAAATTTCTTTCAACATCATCTTTTTACCTAAAGCAAATATGGATATGAAACTTAAATCATTGGATAGAGAAACATTTAAGCTTTCCGATGATGCAAAGATTGTTGCTTTTGGACAGTTTGCAGGATTTTTATGATGGGACATGTAATGTCATATAGCACGGGAAGTTTGCTATCAAGGATAGCATACGGCAAAATTGTAGCGAAAATGGAATAGGTACGGTAGAAACTTTCAACTTCTTTCAACAATATCTTTTTACCTAAACCAAATATCGATATGAAACTTTCATCATTGGATAGAAAACCATGTAAGCTTTCCGATGATGCCCAGATAACAAGATTTGGACTATTTTCAGGATTTTTATCATTGGATATGTAATGTCCCATAGCACGGGAAGTTTGCGATCAAGGATAGCATACGGCAGAAATGTAGCGAAAACGGATTAGGTACGGTAGAAACTTTCAACTATTTTTAATTACATCTTTTTTTACTAAAGCCAATATGGATATGAAACTTATATTATTGGATAGAGGAACATGTAAACGTTCTAATGATGCCAAGATTGCTGCGTTTTGACCATTGTCAGGATTTTTATGATGGGATATGTAATGTCATTTAGCACGGGAAGTTTGCGATCAAGGATAGCATACGGCAGAAATTTAGCGAAAATGGAATAGGTACGGTAGAAACTTTCAACTACTTTTAACTACATCTGTTTAACTAAAGGTAATATGGATATGAAACTTATAGTATTGGATACGGGAACATGTCAGCTTTCCGATGATGTCAATGTTGCCGAGGAACATGTAAACGTTCCAATAATCGCATTGGATAGAAAACCATTTAAGTTTTCCGATGATGCAAAGATTGCAAGATTTGGACTATTTTCAGGATTTTTATCATTTGATATGTAATGTCATATAGCACGGGAAGTTTGCTATCAAGGATAGCATACGGCAAAATTGTAGCGAAAATGGATTAGGTACGGTAGAAACTTTCAACTTCTTTCAACAATATCTTTTTACCTAAACCAAATATCGATATGAAACTTTCATCATTGGATAGAAAACCATGTAAGCTTTCTGATGATGCCCAGATAACAAGATTTGGACTATTTTCAGGATTTTTATCATTGGATATGTAATGTCCCATAGCACGGGAAGTTTGCGATCAAGGATAGCATACGGCAGAAATGTAGCGAAAATGGAATAGGTACGGTAGAAACTTTCAACTACTTTTAATTACATCTGTTTAACTAAAGCCAATATGGATATGAAACTTATAGTATTGGATAGAAGTACCTGTCAACTTTCCGATGATGCTGCAATTGCTGCATTTGGACCATTTTCAGGATTTTTATGATCGGATATATGGAGCAATCTAGCACGTTGAGTTTGCTATCAAGGATTGCATATGGCAGAACTGCAGTTAAAAAGGAAGAAATACGGTAAAATCTGTACACTTCTTTCAACAAGATCTTTTTACCTACAGCAAATTTGGATATGAAACTTTTAGCATTGGATAGAAAAACATGTAAGCTTTCCGATGATGCCAAGATTGCAAGATTTGGACTATTTTCAGGATTTTTATCATTGGATATGTAATGTCATATAGCACGGGAAGTTTGCGATCAAGGATAGCATACGGCAGAAATGTAGCGAAAATGGAATAGGTACGGTAGAAACTTTCAACTACTTTTAATTACATCTGTTTAACTAAAGCCAATATGGATATGAAATTTATAGTATTGGAAAGAAGTACATGTCAGCTTTCCGATGATGCTGCAATTGCTGCATTTGGACCATTTTCAGGATTTTTATGATCGGATATATGGAGCAATCTAGCACGTTGAGTTTGCTATCAAGGATTGCATATGGCAGAACTGCAGTTAAAAAGGAAGAAATACGGTAAAATCTGTACACTTCTTTCAACAAGATCTTTTTACCTACAGCAAATTTGGATATGAAACTTTTAGCATTGGATAGAAAAACATGTAAGCTTTCCGATGATGCCAAGATTGCAAGATTTGGACTATTTTCAGGATTTTTATCATTGGATATGTAATGTCATATAGCACGGGAAGTTTTCTATCAAGGATAGCATACGGCAAAATTGTAGCGAAAATGGAATAGGTTTCAACAATATCTTTTTACCTACAGCAAATATGGATATAAAACTTACATCATTGGATAGAGGAACATGTAAACGTTCCGATGATGCCAAGATTGCTGCGTTTGGACCATTGTCAGGATTTTTATGATGGGATATGTAATGTCATATAGAACGGGAAGTTTGCTATCAAGGATAACATACGGCAAAATTGTAGCGAAAATGGAATAGGTACGGTAGAAACTTCCAACTTCTTTCAACAATATCTTTTTACCTAAACCAACTATCGATATGAAACTTTTAGCATTGGATAGAAAACCATGTACGCTTTCCGATGATGCCAAGATTGCAAGATTTGGACTATTTTCAGGATTTTTATCATTGGATATGTAATGTCATATAGCACGGGAAGTTTTCTATCAAGGATAGCATACGGCAAAATTGTAGCGAAATTGGAATAGGTTTCAACAATATCTTTTTACCTACAGCAAATATGGATATAAAACTTACATCATTGGATAGAGGAACATGTAAACGTTCCGATGATGCCAAGTTTACTGCGTTTGAACCATTGTCAGGATTTTTATGATGGGATATGTAATGTCATATAGAACGGGAAGTTTGCTATCAAGGATAGCATACGGCAAAATTGTAGCGAAAATGGAATAGGTACGGTAGAAACTTTCAACTTCTTTCAACAATATCTTTTTACCTAAACCAACTATCGATATGAAACTTTCATCATTGGATAGAAAACCATGTAAGCTTTCCGATGATGCCCAGATAACAAGATTTGGACTATTTTCAGGATTTTTATCATTGGATATGTAATGTCCCATAGCACGGGAAGTTTGCGATCAAGGATAGCATACGGCAGAAATGTAGCGAAAATGGAATAGGTACGGTAGAAACTTTCAACTACTTTTAATTACATCTGTTTAACTAAAGCCAATATGGATATGAAACTTATAGTATTGGATAGAAGTACCTGTCAACTTTCCGATGATGCTGCAATTGCTGCATTTGGACCATTTTCAGGATTTTTATGATCGGATATATGGAGCAATCTAGCACGTTGAGTTTGCTATCAAGGATTGCATATGGCAGAACTGCAGTTAAAAAGGAAGAAATACGGTAAAATCTGTACACTTCTTTCAACAAGATCTTTTTACCTACAGCAAATTTGGATATGAAACTTTTAGCATTGGATAGAAAAACATGTAAGCTTTCCAATGATGCCAAGATTGCAAGATTTGGACTATTTTCAGGATTTTTATCATTGGATATGTAATGTCCCATAGCACGGGAAGTTTGCGATCAAGGATAGCATACGGCAAAATTGTAGCGAAAATGGAATAGGTTTCAACAATATCTTTTTACCTACAGCAAATATGGATATAAAACTTACATCATTGGATAGAGGAACATGTAAACGTTCCGATGATGCCAAGATTGCTGCGTTTGGACCATTGTCAGGATTTTTATGATGGGATATGTAATGTCATATAGCACGGGAAGTTTGCTATCAAGGATAACATACGGCAAAATTGTAGCGAAAATGGAATAGGTACGGTAGAAACTTTCAACTTCTTTCAACAATATCTTTTTACCTAAACCAACTATCGATATGAAACTTTCATCATTGGATAGAAAACCATGTAAGCTTTCCGATGATGCCAAGATTGCAAGATTTGGACTATTTTCAGGATTTTTATCATTGGATATGTAATGTCATATAGCACGGGAAGTTTTCTATCAAGGATAGCATACGGGAAAATTGTAGCGAAATTGGAATAGGTTTCAACAATATCTTTTTACCTACAGCAAATATGGATATAAAACTTACATCATTGGATAGAGGAACATGTAAACGTTCCGATGATGCCAAGATTGCTGCGTTTGGACCATTGTCAGGATTTTTATGATGGGATATGTAATGTCATATAGCACGGGAAGTTTGCTATCAAGGATAGCATACGGCAAAATTGTAGCGAAAATGGAATAGGTACGGTAGAAACTTTCAACTTCTTTCAACAATATCTTTTTACCTAAACCAAATATCGATATGAAACTTTCATCATTGGATAGAAAACCATGTAAGCTTTCCGATGATGCCAAGATAACAAGATTTGGACTATTTTCAGGATTTTTATCATTGGATATGTAATGTCATATAGCACGGGAAGTTTGCGATCAAGGATAGCATACGGCAGAAATGTAGCGAAAATGGAATAGGTACGGTAGAAACTTTCAACTACTTTTAATTACATCTGTTTAACTAAAGCCAATATGGATATGAAACTTATAGTATTGGATAGAAGTACATGTCAGCTTTCCGATGATGCTGCAATTGCTGCATTTGGACCATTTTCAGGATTTTTATGATCGGATATATGGAGCAATCTAGCACGTTGAGTTTGCTATCAAGGATTGCATATGGCAGAACTGCAGTTAAAAAGGAAGAAATACGGTAAAATCTGTACACTTCTTTCAACAAGATCTTTTTACCTACAGCAAATTTGGATATGAAACTTTTAGCATTGGATAGAAAAACATGTAAGCTTTCCGATGATGCCAAGATTGCAAGATTTGGACTATTTTCAGGATTTTTATCATTGGATATGTAATGTCCCATAGCACGGGAAGTTTGCGATCAAGGATAGCATACGGCAGAAATGTAGCGAAAATGCAATAGGTACGGTAGAAACTTTCAACTACTTTTAATTACATCTGTTTAACTAAAGCCAATATGGATATGAAACTTATAATATTGGATAGGGGAACATGTAAACGTTCCGATGATGCCAAGATTGCTGCGTTTGGACCATTGTCAGGATTTTTATGATGGGATATGTAATGTCATAAAGCACGGGAAGTTTGCGATCAAGGATAGCATACGGCAGAAATTTAGCGAAAATGGAATAGGTACGGTAGAAACTTTCAACTACTTTTAACTACATCTGTTTAACTAAAGGTAATATGGATATGAAACTTAAAGTATTGGATACGGGAACATGTCAGCTTTCCGACGATGCCAATGTTGCCGAGGAACATGTAAACGTTCCAATAATCGCATTGGATAGAAAACCATGTAAGTTTTCCGATGATGCAAAGATTGCAAGATTTGGACTATTTTCAGGATTTTTATCATTGGATATGTAATGTCATATAGCACGGGAAGTTTGCGATCAAGGATAGCATACGGCAGAAATGTAGCGAAAATGGATTAGGTACGGTAGAAACTTTCAACTACTTTTAATTACATCTGTTTAACTTAAGCCAATATGGATATGAAACTTATAGTATTGGATAGAGGAACATGTCAGCTTTCCCATGATTCCAAGATTGCCGCGTTTGGACTATTTTCAGGATTTTTATGATTGGATTTGGAATGTCATATAGCATGGGAAGTTTGCTATCAAGGATAGCATACGGCAGAAATGTAGAGAGAATGGAATAGGTACGGTAGAATTTTTCAACTACTTTTAATTACATCTGTTTAACTAAAGGTAATATGGATATAAAACTTATAGTATTGGATACGGGAACATGTCAGCTTTCCGATGATGCCAATGTTGCCGCGTTTGGACTATTGTCAGGATTTTTATGATGGGACATGTAATGTCATATAGCATAGGAGCTTTGCGATTAAGGATAGCATACGGCAAAATTGTAGCGAAAATGGAATAGGTTTCAACAATAACTTTTTACCTACAGCAAATATGGATATAAAACTTACATCATTGGATAGAGGAACATGTAAACGTTCCGATGATGCCAAGATTGCTGGGTTTGTCAGGATTTTTATAATGGGATAGGTAATGTCATATAGCACGGGAAGTTTGCTATCAAGGATAACATACGGCAAAATTGTAGCGAAAATGGAATAGGTACGGTAGAAACTTTCAACTTCTTTCAACAATATCTTTTTACCTAAACCAACTATCGATATGAAACTTTCATCATTGGATAGAAAACCCTGTACTCTTTCCGATGATGCCAAGATTGCAAGATTTGGACTATTTTCAGGATTTTTATCATTGGATATGTAATGTCATATAGCACGGGAAGTTTTCTATCAAGGATAGCATACGGCAAAATTGTAGCGAAATTGGAATAGGTTTCAACAATATCTTTTTACCTACAGCAAATATGAATATAAAACTTACATCATTGGATAGAGGAACATGTAAACGTTCCGATGATGCCAAGATTGCTGCGTTTGGACCATTGTCAGGATTTTTATGATGGGATATGTAATGTCATATAGCACGGGAAGTTTGCTATCAAGGATAGCATACGGCAAAATTGTAGCGAAAATGGAATAGGTACGGTAGAAACTCTCAACTTCTTTCAACAATATCTTTTTACCTAAACCAAATATCGATATGAAACTTTCATCATTGGATAGAAAGCTATGTAAGCTTTCCGATGATGCCGAGGTAACAAGATTTGGACTATTTTCAGGATTTTTATCATTGGATATGTAATGTCCCATAGCACGGGAAGTTTGCGATCAAGGATAGCATACGGCAGAAATGTAGCGAAAATGGAATAGGTACGGTAGAAACTTTCAACTACTTTTAATTACATCTGTTTAACTAAAGCCAATATGGATATGAAACTTATAGTATTGGAAAGAAGTACATGTCAGCTTTCCGATGATGCTGCAATTGCTGCATTTGGACCATTTTCAGGATTTTTATGATCGGATATATGGAGCAATCTAGCACGTTGAGTTTGCTATCAAGGATAGCATACGGCAAGATTGTAGCGAAAATGGAATAGGTTTCAACAATATCTTTTTACCTACAGCAAATATGGATATAAAACTTACATCATTGGATAGAGGAACATGTAAACGTTCCGATGATGCCAAGATTGCTGCGTTTGGACCATTGTCAGGATTTTTATAATGGGATAGGTAATGTCATATAGCACGGGAAGTTTGCTATCAAGGATAGCATACGGCAAAATTGTAGCGAAAATGGAATAGGTACGGTAGATACTTTCAACTTCTTTCAACAATATCTTTTTACCTAACCAAATATCGATATGAAACTTTCATCATTGGATAGAAAACCATGTAAGCTTTCCGATAATGCCAAGATTGCAAGATTTGGATTATTTTCAGGATTTTTATCATTGGATATGTAATGTCATATAGCACGGGAAGTTTGCGATTAAGGATAGCATACGGCAGAAATGTAGCGAAAACGGATTAGGTACGGTAGAAACTTTCAACTATTTTTATTTACATCTTTTTTACTAAAGCCAATATGGATATGAAACTTATATTATTGGATAGAGGAACATGTAAACGTTCCAATGATGCCAAGATTGCTGCGTTTGGACTATTTTCAGGATTTTATCATTGGATATGTAATGTCATATAGCACGGGAAGTTTGCGATCAAGGATAGCATACGGCAGAAATTTAGCGAAAATGGAATAGGTACGGTAGAAACTTTCAACTACTTTTAATTACATCTGTTTAACTAAAGGTAATATGGATATGAAACTTATAGTATTGGATACGGGAACATGTCAGCTTTCCGATGATGCCAATGTTGCCGAGGAACATGTAAACGTTCCGATAATCGCATTGGATAGAAAACCATGTAAGTTTTCCGACGATGCAAAGATTGCAAGATTTGGACTATTTTCAGGATTTTTATCATTTGATATGTAATGTCATATAGCACGGGAAGTTTGCGATCAAGGATAGCATACGGCAGAAATGTAGCAAAAATGGATTAGGTGCGGTAGAAACTTTCAACTACTTTTAATTAAATCTGTTTAACTAAAGCCAATATGGATATGAAATTTATAGTATTGGAAAGAAGTACATGTCAGCTTTCCGATGATGCTGCAATTGCTGCATTTGGACCATTTTCAGGATTTTTATGATCGGATATATGGAGCAATCTAGCACGTTGAGTTTGCTATCAAGGATAGCATACGGCAGAAATTGTAGCGAAAATGGAATAGGTTTCAACAATATCTTTTTACCTACAGCAAATATGGATATAAAACTTACATCATTGGATAGAGGAACATGTAAACGTTCCGATGATGCCAAGATTGCTGCGTTTGGACCATTGTCAGGATTTTTATGATGGGATATGTAATGTCATATAGCACGGGAAGTTTGCTATCAAGGATAGCATACGGCAAAATTGTAGCGAAAATGGAATAGGTACGGTAGATACTTTCAACTTCTTTCAACAATATCTTTTTACCTAACCAAATATCGATATGAAACTTTTAGCATTGGATAGAAAAACATGTAAGCTTTCCGATGATGCCAAGATTGCAAGATTGGGACTATTGTCAGGATTTTTATCATTGGATTTGGAATGTCATCTAGAATGGGAAGTTTGCTATTAAGGATGGCATACGGCAGAAATGTAGAGAAAATGGAATAGGTACGGTAGAAACTTTCAACTACTTTTAATTACATCTTTTTTACTAAAGCCAATATGGATATGAAACTTATATTATTGGATAGAGGAACATGTAAACGTTCCAATGATGCCAAGATTGCTGCGTTTGGACCATTGTCAGGATTTTTATGATGGGATATGTAATGTCATATAGCACGGGAAGTTTGCTATCAAGGATAGCATACGGCAAAATTGTAGCGAAAATGGAATAGGTACGGTAGATACTTTCAACTTCTTTCAACAATATCTTTTTACCTAACCAAATATCGATATGAAACTTTCATCATTGGATAGAAAACCATGTAAGCTTTCCGATGATGCCAAGATTGCAAGATTTGGACTATTTTCAGGATTTTTATCATTTGATATGTAATGTCATATAGCACGGGAAGTTTGCGATCAAGGATAGCATACGGCAGAAATGTAGCAAAAATGGAATAGGTGCGGTAGAAACTTTCAACTACTTTTAATTACATCTTTTTAACTAAAGCCAATATGGATATGAAATTTATAGTATTGGAAAGAAGTACATGTCAACTTTCCGATGATGCTGCAATTGCTGCATTTGGACCATTTTCAGGATTTTTATGATCGGATATATGGAGCAATCTAGCACGTTGAGTTTGCTATCAAGGATAGCATACGGCAAAATTGTAGCGAAAATGGAATAGGTTTCAACAATATCTTTTTACCTACAGCCAATATGGATATGAAACTTATATTATTGGATAGAGGAACATGTAAACGTTCCAATGATGCCAAGATTGCTGCGTTTGGACCATTGTCAGGATTTTTATGATGGGATATGTAATGTCATAAAGCACGGGAAGTTTGCGATCAAGGATAGCATACGGCAGAAATTTAGCGAAAATGGAATAGGTTTCAACAATATCTTTTTACCTACAGCAAATATGGATATAAAACTTACATCATTGGATAGAGGAACATGTAAACGTTCCGATGATGCCAAGATTGCTGCGTTTGGACCATTGTCAGGATTTTTATAATGGGATATGTAATGTCATATAGCACGGGAAGTTTGCTATCAAGGATAGCATACGGCAAAATTGTAGCGAAAATGGAATAGGTACGGTAGAAACTTTCAACTTCTTTCAACAATATCTTTTTACCTAAACCAAATATCGATATGAAACTTTCATCATTGGATAGAAAACCATGTAAGCTTTCCGATGATGCCGAGATAACAAGATTTGGACTATTTTCAGGATTTTTATCATTGGATATGTAATGTCATATAGCACGGGAAGTTTGCGATCAAGGATAGCATACGGCAGAAATGTAGCGAAAATGGAATAGGTACGGTAGAAACTTTCAACTACTTTTAATTACATCTGTTTAACTAAAGCCAATATGGATATGAAATTTATAGTATTGGAAAGAAGTACATGTCAGCTTTCCGATGATGCTGCAATTGCTGCATTTGGACCATTTTCAGGATTTTTATGATCGGATATATGGAGCAATCTAGCACGTTGAGTTTGCTATCAAGGATAGCATACGGCAAAATTGTAGCGAAAATGGAATAGGTTTCAACAATATCTTTTTACCTACAGCAAATATGGATATAAAACTTACATCATTGGATAGAGGAACATGTAAACGTTCCGATGATGCCAAGATTGCTGCGTTTGGACCATTGTCAGGATTTTTATGATGGGATATGTAATGTCATATAGCACGGGAAGTTTGCTATCAAGGATAGCATACGGCAAAATTGTAGCGAAAATGGAATAGGTACGGTAGATACTTTCAACTTCTTTCAACAATATCTTTTTACCTAACCAAATATCGATATGAAACTTTCATCATTGGATAGAAAACCATGTAAGCTTTCCGATAATGCCAAGATTGCAAGATTTGGATTATTTTCAGGATTTTTATCATTGGATATGTAATGTCATATAGCACGGGAAGTTTGCGATTAAGGATAGCATACGGCAGAAATGTAGCGAAAACGGATTAGGTACGGTAGAAACTTTCAACTATTTTTATTTACATCTTTTTTACTAAAGCCAATATGGATATGAAACTTATATTATTGGATAGAGGAACATGTAAACGTTCCAATGATGCCAAGATTGCTGCGTTTGGACCATTGTCAGGATTTATATCATTGGATATGTAATGTCATAAAGCACGGGAAGTTTGCGATCAAGGACAGCATACGGCAGAAATTTAGCGAAAATGGAATAGGTACGGTAGAAACTTTCAACTACTTTTAATTACATCTGTTTAACTAAAGGTAATATGGATATGAAACTTATAGTATTGGATACGGGAACATGTCAGCTTTCCGATGATGCCAATGTTGCCGAGGAACATGTAAACGTTCCGATAATCGCATTGGATAGAAAACCATGTAAGTTTTCCGACGATGCAAAGATTGCAAGAATTGGACTATTTTCAGGATTTTTATCATTTGATATGTAATGTCATATAGCACGGGAAGTTTGCGATCAAGGATAGCATACGGCAGAAATGTAGCAAAAATGGATTAGGTGCGGTAGAAACTTTCAACTACTTTTAATTAAATCTGTTTAACTAAAGCCAATATGGATATGAAATTTATAGTATTGGAAAGAAGTACATGTCAGCTTTCCGATGATGCTGCAATTGCTGCATTTGGACCATTTTCAGGATTTTTATGATCGGATATATGGAGCAATCTAGCACGTTGAGTTTGCTATCAAGGATAGCATACGGCAGAAATTGTAGCGAAAATGGAATAGGTTTCAACAATATCTTTTTACCTACAGCAAATATGGATATAAAACTTACATCATTGGATAGAGGAACATGTAAACGTTCCGATGATGCCAAGATTGCTGCGTTTGGACCATTGTCAGGATTTTTATGATGGGATATGTAATGTCATATAGCACGGGAAGTTTGCTATCAAGGATAGCATACGGCAAAATTGTAGCGAAAATGGAATAGGTACTGTAGATACTTTCAACTTCTTTCAACAATATCTTTTTACCTAACCAAATATCGATATGAAACTTTCATCATTGGATAGAAAAACATGTAAGCTTTCCGATGATGCCAAGATTGCAAGATTTGGACTATTTTCAGGATTTTTATCATTGGATATGTAATGTCATATAGCACGGGAAGTTTGCGATTAAGGATAGCATACGGCAGAAATGTAGCGAAAACGGATTAGGTACGGTAGAAACTTTCAACTATTTTTAATTACATCTTTTTTACTAAAGCCAATATGGATATGAAACTTATATTATTGGATAGAGGAACATGTAAACGTTCCAATGATGCCAAGATTGCTGCGTTTGGACCATTGTCAGGAGTTTTATGATGGGATATGTAATGTCATATAGCACGGGAAGTTTGCTATCAAGGATAGCATACGGCAAAATTGTAGCGAAAATGGAATAGGTACGGTAGATACTTTCAACTTCTTTCAACAATATCTTTTTACCTAACCAAATATCGATATGAAACTTTCATCATTGGATAGAAAACCATGTAAGCTTTCCGATGATGCCAAGATTGCAAGATTTGGACTATTTTCAGGATTTTTATCATTTGATATGTAATGTCATATAGCACGGGAAGTTTGCGATCAAGGATAGCATACGGCAGAAATGTAGCAAAAATGGAATAGGTGCGGTAGAAACTTTCAACTACTTTTAATTACATCTTTTTAACTAAAGCCAATATGGATATGAAATTTATAGTATTGGAAAGAAGTACATGTCAACTTTCCGATGATGCTGCAATTGCTGCATTTGGACCATTTTCAGGATTTTTATGATCGGATATATGGAGCAATCTAGCACGTTGAGTTTGCTATCAAGGATAGCATACGGCAAAATTGTAGCGAAAATGGAATAGGTTTCAACAATATCTTTTTACCTACAGCCAATATGGATATGAAACTTATATTATTGGATAGAGGAACATGTAAACGTTCCAATGATGCCAAGATTGCTGCGTTTGGACCATTGTCAGGATTTTTATGATGGGATATGTAATGTCATAAAGCACGGGAAGTTTGCGATCAAGGATAGCATACGGCAGAAATTTAGCGAAAATGGAATAGGTTTCAACAATATCTTTTTACCTACAGCAAATATGGATATATAACTTACATCATTGGATAGAGGAACATGTAAACGTTCCGATGATGCCAAGATTGCTGCGTTTGGACCATTGTCAGGATTTTTATAATGGGATATGTAATGTCATATAGCACGGGAAGTTTGCTATCAAGGATAGCATACGGCAAAATTGTAGCGAAAATGGAATAGGTACGGTAGAAACTTTCAACTTCTTTCAACAATATCTTTTTACCTAAACCAAATATCGATATGAAACTTTCATCATTGGATAGAAAGCCATGTAAGCTTTCCGATGATGCCGATATAACAAGATTTGGACTATTTTCAGGATTTTTATCAATGGATATGTAATGTCATATAGCACGGGAAGTTTGCGATCAAGGATAGCATACGGCAGAAATGTAGCGAAAATGGAATAGGTACGGTAGAAACTTTCAACTACTTTTAATTACATCTGTTTAACTAAAGCCAATATGGATATGAAATTTATAGTATTGGAAAGAAGTACATGTCAGCTTTCCGATGATGCTGCAATTGCTGCATTTGGACCATTTTCAGGATTTTTATGATCGGATATATGGAGCAATCTAGCACGTTGAGTTTGCTATCAAGGATAGCATACGGCAAAATTGTAGTGAAAATGGAATAGGTTTCAACAATATCTTTTTACCTACAGCAAATATGGATATAAAACTTACATCATTGGATAGAGGAACATGTAAACGTTCCGATGATGCCAAGATTGCTGCGTTTGGACCATTGTCAGGATTTTTATGATGGGATATGTAATGTCATATAGCACGGGAAGTTTGCTATCAAGGATAGCATACGGCAAAATTGTAGCGAAAATGGAATAGGTACTGTAGATACTTTCAACTTCTTTCAACAATATCTTTTTACCTAACCAAATATCGATATGAAACTTTCATCATTGGATAGAAAAACATGTAAGCTTTCCGATGATGCCAAGATTGCAAGATTTGGACTATTTTCAGGATTTTTATCATTGGATATGTAATGTCATATAGCACGGGAAGTTTGCGATTAAGGATAGCATACGGCAGAAATGTAGCGAAAACGGATTAGGTACGGTAGAAACTTTCAACTATTTTTAATTACATCTTTTTTACTAAAGCCAATATGGATATGAAACTTATATTATTGGATAGAGGAACATGTAAACGTTCCAATGATGCCAAGATTGCTGCGTTTGGACCATTGTCAGGAGTTTTATGATGGGATATGTAATGTCATATAGCACGGGAAGTTTGCTATCAAGGATAGCATACGGCAAAATTGTAGCGAAAATGGAATAGGTACGGTAGATACTTTCAACTTCTTTCAACAATATCTTTTTACCTAACCAAATATCGATATGAAACTTTCATCATTGGATAGAAAACCATGTAAGCTTTCCGATGATGCCAAGATTGCAAGATTTGGATTATTTTCAGGATTTTTATCATTGGATATGTAATGTCATATAGCACGGGAAGTTTGCGATTAAGGATAGCTTACGGCAGAAATGTAGCGAAAACGGATTAGGTACGGTAGAAACTTTCAACTATTTTTAATTACATCTTTTTTACTAAAGCCAATGTGGATATGAAACTTATATTATTGGATAGAGGAACATGTAAACGTTCCAATAATGCCAAGATTGCTGCGTTTGGACTATCGTCAGGATTTTTATGATGGGATATGTAATGTCATAAAGCACGGGAAGTTTGCGATCAAGGATAGCATACGGCAGAAGTTTAGCGAAAATGGAATAGGGATGGTAGAAACTTTCAACTACTTTTAATTACATCTGTTTAACTAAAGGTAATATGGATATGAAACTTATAGTATTGGATACGGGAACATGTCAGCTTTCCGATGATGCCAATGTTGCCGAGGAACATGTAAACGTTCCGATAATTGCATTGGATAGAAAACCATGTAAGTTTTCCGACGATGCAAAGATTGCAAGATTTGGACTATTTTCAGGATTTTTATCATTTGATATGTAATGTCATATAGCACGGGAAGTTTGCGATCAAGGATAGCATACGGCAGAAATGTAGCGAAAATGGATTAGGTGCGGTAGAAACTTTCAACTACTTTTAATTACATCTGTTTAACTAAAGCCAATATGAATATGAAACTTATAGTATTGGATAGAGGAACATGTCAGCTTTCCCATGATTCCAAGATTGCCGCGTTTGGACTATTTTCAGGATTTTTATGATTGGATTTGGAATGTCATATAGCATGGGAAGTTTGCTATCAAGGATAGCATACGGCAGAAATGTAGAGAGAATGGAATAGGTACGGTAGAATTTTTCAACTACTTTTAATTACATCTGTTTAACTAAAGGTAATATGGATATGAAACTTATAGTATTGGATACGGGAACATGTCAGCTTTCCGATGATGCCAATGTTGCCGCGTTTGGACTATTGTCAGGATTTTTATGATGGGACATGTAATGTCATATAGCATAGGAGCTTTGCGATTAAGGATAGCATATGGCAGAAATGTAGCAAAAAAGGAATAGGTACGGTAGAAACTTTCAACTTCTTTCATCAATATCTTTTTACCTAAACCAAATATCGATATGAAACTTTTATCATTGGATAGAAAAACATGTCAGCTTTCCGATGATGCCAAGATTGCAAGATTTGGACTATTTTCAGGATTTTTATCATTGGATATGTAATGTCATATAGCACGGGAAGTTTTCTATCAAGGATAGCATACGGCAGAAATTTAGCGAAAATGGAATAGGTTTCAACAATATCTTTTTACCTACAGCAAATATGGATATAAAACTTACATCATTGGATAGAGGAACATGTAAACGTTCCGATGATGCCAAGATTGCTGCGTTTGGACCATTGTCAGGATTTTTATAATGGGATATGTAATGTCATATAGCACGGGAAGTTTGCTATCAAGGATAGCATACGGCAAAATTGTAGCGAAAATGGAATAGGTACGGTAGATACTTTCAACTTCTTTCAACAATATCTTTTTACCTAACCAAATATCGATATGAAACTTTCATCCTTGGATAAAAAACCATGTAAGCTTTCCGATGATGCCAAGATTGCAAGATTTGGACTATTTTCAGGATTTGTATCATTGGATATGTAATATCATATAGCACGGGAAGTTTGCGATTAAGGATAGCATACGGCAGAAATGTAACGAAAACGGATTAGGTACGGTAGAAACTTTCAACTATTTTTATTCACATCTTTTTTACTAAAGCCAATATGGATATGAAATTTATATTATTGGATAGAGGAACATGTAAACGTTCCAATGATGCCAAGATTGCTGCGTTTGGACCATTGTCAGGATTTTTATCATTGGATATGTAATGTCATAAAGCACGGGAAGTTTGCGATCAAGGATAGCATACGGCAGAAATTTAGCGAAAATGGAATAGGTACGGTAGAAACTTTCAACTACTTTTAATTACATCTGTTTAACTAAAGGTAATATGGATATGAAATTTATAGTATTGGAAAGAAGTACATGTCAGCTTTCCGATGATGCTGCAATTGCTGCATTTGGACCATTTTCAGGATTTTTATGATCGGATATGTAATGTCATATAGCACAGGAAGTTTCCGATCAAGGATAGCATACGGCAGAAATGTAGCGAAAGTGGAATAGGTACGGTAGAAACTTTCAACTACTTTTAATTACATCTGTTTAACTAAAGCTAATATGGATATGAAACTTATAGTATTGGATACGGGAACATGTCAGCTTTCCGATGATGCCAATGTTGCCGCATTTGGACTATTGTCAGGATTTTTATGCTGGGATATGTAGTGTCATATAGCATAGGAGGTTTGCGATTAAAGATAGCATACGTCAGAAATGTAGCCAAAATGGAATAGGTACGGTAGAAACTTTCAACTACTTTAAATTACATCTTTTTAACTAAAGCTAATATGGATATGAAACTTATAATATTGCATAGAGAACTATGTAAGCTTTCCGATGATGCCAAGATTGCCGCGTTTGGACCATTTCCAGGTTTTTTGTGATAAGATATGTAATGTCATATAGCACAGGAAGTTTGCGATCAAGGATAGCATACGGCAGAAATGTAGAGAAAATGGAATAGGTACGGTAGAAACTTTCAACTACTTTTAATTACATCTGTTTAACTAAAGGTAATATGGATATGAAACTTATAGTATTGGATAGAGGAACATGTAAACGTTCCGATGATGCCAAGAGTGCTGCATTTGGACCATTGGCAGGATTTTTATGATTGGATATTTATCGGCATATAGCATGGGAAGTAGCTATCAAGGATAGCATACGGCAGAAATGTAGCGAAAATGGAATAGGTACGGTAGAAACTTTCAACTATTTTTAATTACATCTTTTTTACTAAAGCCAATTTGGATATGAAACCTATATTATTGGATAAAGGAACATATAAACGTTCCGACAATGCCAAGATTGCTGCGTTTGGACCATTGTCAGGATTTTTATGATTGGATATGTAATGTCATATAACACGGGAAGTTTGCGATCAAGGATATCATACGGCAGAAATGTAGAGAAAATGGAATAGGTACGGTAGAAACTTTCAACTTCTTTCAACAATATCTTTTTACCTAAACCAAATATCGATATGAAACTTTCATCATTGGATAGAAAACAATGTAATCTTTCCGATGATGCCGAGATAACAAGATTTGGACTATTTTCAGGATTTTTATCATTGGATATGTAATGTCATATAGCACGGGAAGTTTTCTATCAAGGATAGCATACGGCAGAAATTTAGCGAAAATGGAATAGGTTTCAACAATATCTTTTTACCTACAGCAAATATGGATATAAAACTTACATCATTGGATAGAGGAACATGTAAACGTTCCGATGATGCCAAGATTGCTGCGTTTGGACCATTGTCAGGATTTTTATAATGGGATATGTAATGTCATATAGCACGGGAAGTTTGCTATCAAGGATAGCATACGGCAAAATTGTAGCGAAAATGGAATAGGTACGGTAGATACTTTCAACTTCTTTCAACAATATCTTTTTACCTAACCAAATATCGATATGAAACTTTCATCCTTGGATAAAAAACCATGTAAGCTTTCCGATGATGCCAAGATTGCAAGATTTGGACTATTTTCAGGATTTGTATCATTGGATATGTAATATCATATAGCACGGGAAGTTTGCGATTAAGGATAGCATACGGCAGAAATGTAACGAAAACGGATTAGGTACGGTAGAAACTTTCAACTATTTTTATTCACATCTTTTTTACTAAAGCCAATATGGATATGAAACTTATATTATTGGATAGAGGAACATGTAAACGTTCCAATGATGCCAAGATTGCTGCGTTTGGACCATTGTCAGGATTTTTATCATTGGATATGTAATGTCATAAAGCACGGGAAGTTTGCGATCAAGGATAGCATACGGCAGAAATTTAGCGAAAATGGAATAGGTACGGTAGAAACTTTCAACTACTTTTAATTACATCTGTTTAACTAAAGGTAATATGGATATGAAATTTATAGTATTGGAAAGAAGTACATGTCAGCTTTCCGATGATGCTGCAATTGCTGCATTTGGACCATTTTCAGGATTTTTATGATCGGATATGTAATGTCATATAGCACAGGAAGTTTCCGATCAAGGATAGCATACGGCAGAAATGTAGCGAAAGTGGAATAGGTACGGTAGAAACTTTCAACTACTTTTAATTACATCTGTTTAACTAAAGCTAATATGGATATGAAACTTATAGTATTGGATACGGGAACATGTCAGCTTTCCGATGATGCCAATGTTGCCGCATTTGGACTATTGTCAGGATTTTTATGCTGGGATATGTAGTGTCATATAGCATAGGAGGTTTGCGATTAAAGATAGCATACGTCAGAAATGTAGCCAAAATGGAATAGGTACGGTAGAAACTTTCAACTACTTTAAATTACATCTTTTTAACTAAAGTTAATATGGATATGAAACTTATAATATTGCATAGAGAACCATGTAAGCTTTCCGATGATGCCAAGATTGCCGCGTTTGGACCATTTCCAGGTTTTTTGTGATAAGATATGTAATGTCATATAGCACAGGAAGTTTGCGATCAAGGATAGCATACGGCAGAAATGTAGAGAAAATGGAATAGGTACGGTAGAAACTTTCAACTACTTTTAATTACATCTGTTTAACTAAAGGTAATATGGATATGAAACTTATAGTATTGGATAGAGGAACATGTAAACGTTCCGATGATGCCAAGAGTGCTGCATTTGGACCATTGGCAGGATTTTTATGATTGGATATTTATCGGCATATAGCATGGGAAGTAGCTATCAAGGATAGCATACGGCAGAAATGTAGCGAAAATGGAATAGGTACGGTAGAAACTTTCAACTATTTTTAATTACATCTTTTTTACTAAAGCCAATATGGATATGAAACTTATATTGTTGGATAAAGGAACATATAAACGTTCCGACAATGCCAAGATTGCTGCGTTTGGACCATTGGCAGGATTTTTATGATTGGATATGTAATGTCATATAGCACGGGAAGTTTGCGATCAAGGATAGCATACGGCAGAAATGTAGAGAAAATGGAATAGGTACGGTAGAAACTTTCAACTTCTTTCAACAATATCTTTTTACCTAAACCAAATATCGATATAAAACTTTCATCATTGGATAGAAAACCATGTAAGCTTTCCGATGATGCCAAGATTGCAAGATTTGGACTATTTTCAGGATTTTTATCATTGGATATGTAATGTCATATAGCACGGGAAGTTTGCGATCAAGGATAGCATACGGCAGAAATGTAGCGAAAACGGACTAGGTACGGTAGAAACTTTCAACTACTTTTAATTACATCTGTTTAATTAAAGCCAATATGGATATGAAATTTATAGTATTGGAAAGAGGTACATGTCAGCTTTCCGATGATGCCAAGATTGCAAGATTTGGACTATTTTCAGGATTTTTATCATTGGATATGTAATGTCATATAGCACGGGAGGTTTGGAATTAAGGAAAGCATATGGCAGAAATGTAGCGAAAATGGAATAGGTACGGTAGAAACTTTCAACTACTTTTAATTACATCTGTTTAACTAAAGCCAATATGGATATGAAATTTTTAGTATTGGAAAGAGGTACATGTAAACGTTCCGACAATGCCAAGATTGCTGCGTTTGGAGCATTGTCAGGATTTTTATGATGGGATATGTAATGTCATATAACACGGGAAGTTTGCTATTAAGGATAGCATACTGCAAAATTGTAGCGAAAATGGAATAGGTACGGTAGAAACTTTCAACTTCTTTCAACAATATCTGTTTACTTACAGCAAATATGGATATAAAACTTACATCATTGGATAGAGGAACATGCAAGCTTTCCAATGATGCTGCCATTGTTGCATTTAGACCATTGTCTGGATTTTTATGATCGGATATATGGAGCAATCTAGCACAGGAAGTTTGCTATCATGGATTGCCTGTGGCAGAACTGCAGTTAAAGTGGAAGAGACAATGTAAAACCTGTAGACTTCTTTCAACAATATCTTTTTACCTACAGCAAATATGGACATGAAACTTACATCATTGGAGAGAAAAACATGTATGCTTTCCGAAGGTGCAAAGATTGTTGCTATTGGACCATTGGCAGGATTTTTATGATTGGATATGTAATGTCAAAAAGCACGGGAAGTTTGCTATCAAGGATAGCATACGGCAGAAATTTAGGGAAAATGGAATAGGTAGGGTAGAAACTTTCAACTACTTTTAATTACATCTGTTTAACTAAAGCTAATATGGATATGAAACTTATAGTATTGGATACGGGAACATGTCAGCTTTCCGATGATGCCAATGTTGCCGCATTTGGACTATTGTCAGGATTTTTATGCTGGGATATGTAGTGTCATATAGCATAGGAGGTTTGCGATTAAAGATAGCATACGTCAGAAATGTAGCCAAAATGGAATAGGTACGGTAGAAACTTTCAACTACTTTAAATTACATCTTTTTAACTAAAGCTAATATGGATATGAAACTTATAATATTGCATAGAGAACTATGTAAGCTTTCCGATGATGCCAAGATTGCCGCGTTTGGACCATTTCCAGGTTTTTTGTGATAAGATATGTAATGTCATATAGCACAGGAAGTTTGCGATCAAGGATAGCATACGGCAGAAATGTAGAGAAAATGGAATAGGTACGGTAGAAACTTTCAACTACTTTTAATTACATCTGTTTAACTAAAGGTAATATGGATATTAAACTTATAGTATTGGATAGAGGAACATGTAAACGTTCCGATGATGCCAAGAGTGCTGCATTTGGACCATTGGCAGGATTTTTATGATTGGATATTTATCGGCATATAGCATGGGAAGTAGCTATCAAGGATAGCATACGGCAGAAATGTAGCGAAAATGGAATAGGTACGGTAGAAACTTTCAACTATTTTTAATTACATCTTTTTTACTAAAGCCAATTTGGATATGAAACCTATATTATTGGATAAAGGAACATATAAACGTTCCGACAATGCCAAGATTGCTGCGTTTGGACCATTGTCAGGATTTTTATGGTGGGATATGTAATGTCATATAACAGGGGAAGTTTGCTATCAAGGATAGCATACTGCAAAATTGTAGCGAAAATGGAATAGGTACGGTAGAAACTTTCAACTTCTTTCAACAATATCTGTTTACTTACAGCAAAATATGGATATAAAACTTACATCATTGGATAGAGGAACATGCAAGCTTTCGAATGATGCAGCCATTGCTGCATTTGGACCATTGTCTGGATTTTTATGATCGGATATATGGAGCAATCTAGCACGGGAAGTTTGCTATCATGGATTGCCTGTGGCAGAACTGCAGTTAAAGTGGAAGAGACAATGTAAAACCTGTAGACGTCTTTCAACAATATCTTTTTACCTACAGCAAATATGGACATGAAACCTACATCATTAGAGAGAGAAACATGTATGCTTTCCGAAGGTGCAAAGATTGTTGCTATTGGACCATTGGCAGGATTTTTATGATGGGATATGTAATGTCATATAGCATAGGAGGTTTGGGATTAAAGATAGCATACGGCAGAAATGTAGCAAAAATGGAATAGGTACGGTAGAAACTTTCAACTACTTTTAATTACATCTTTTTTTACTAAAGCCAATATGGATATGAAACATTATTGGATAGAAAAACATGTAAACGTTCCGATGATGCAAAGATTGCTGCGTTTGGACTATTGTCAGGATTTTTATGATTGGATATGTATCGTCATATAGCACAGGAAGTTTGCGATCAAGGATAGCATACGGCTGAAATGTAGAGAAAATGGAATAGGTACGGTAGACACTTTCAACTACTTTTAATTGCATCTGTTTAACTAAAGCTAATATGGATATGAAACTTATAGTATTGGATAGGGGAACATGTCAGCTTTCTGATGATGCCACGTTTGCCGCATTGGACCATTTTCAGGATTTTTATGATCGGATATGGAGCAATCTAGCACGGGAAGTTTGCTATCAAGGCTTGTATATGGCAGAAGTGCAGTTAAAATGGAAGAGACACGGTAAAATCTGTAAACATCTTTCAACAATATCTTTTTACCAACAGCAAATTTGGATATGAAACTTACATCATTGGATAGAGAAACATGTAAGCTTTCCGATGATGCAAAGATTGTTGCTATTGGACCATTGGCAGGATTTTTATGATGGGATATGTAATGTCATATAGCATAGGAGGTTTGGGATTAAAGATAGCATACGGCAGAAATGTAGCAAAAATGGAATAGGTACGGTAGAAACTTTCAACTACTTTTAATTACATCTTTTTAACTAAAGCTAATATGGATATGAAACTTATAATATTGCATAGAGAAACATGTAAGTTTTCCGATGAAGCCAAGATTGGCTCGTTTGGACCATTTTCAGGATTTTTATGATGGGATATGTAATGTCATGTAGCACGGGAAGTTTGCTATTAAGGAAAGCATACGGCAGAAATGTAGCGAAAATGGAATAGGTACGGTAGAAACTTTCAACTACTTTTAATTACATCTGTTTAACTAAATCCAATATTGATATGAAATTTATAGTATTGGAAAGAGGTACATGTCAGCTTTCCGATGATGCTGCAATTGCTGCATTTGGACCATGTTCATGATTTTTATGATCAGATATATGGAGCAATCTAGCACGTTGAGTTTGCTATCAAGGATTGCATATGGCAGAACTGCAGTTAAAATGGAAGAGATACGGTAAAATCTGTACACTTCTTTCAACAAGATCTTTTTACCTACAGCAAATTTAGATATGAAACTTTTATCATTGGATAGAAAAACATGGAAGCTTTCCGATGATGCCAAGATTGCCGCGTTTGAACCATTGTCTGGATTTGTATGATTGGATATGTAATGTCTTATAGCACAGGAAGTTTGCTATCAAGGATAGCATAGGGCAGAATTATAAAGAAAATGGAATAGGTACGGTAGAAACTTTCAACTTCTTTCAACAATATCTTTTACCTAAACCAAATATCGATATGAAACTTTTATCATTGGATAGAAAAACATGTAAGCTTTTCGATGATGCCAAGATTGCAAGATTTGGACTATTTTCAGGATTTTTATCATTGGATATGTAATGTCATATAGCACGGGAAGTTTTCTATCAAGCATAGCATACGGCAATATTGTAGCGAAAATGGAATAGGTTTCAACAATATCTTTTTACCTACAGCAAATATGGATATAAAACTTACATCATTGGATAGAGGAACATGTAAACGTTCCGATGATGCCAAGATTGGTGCGTTTGGACCATTTTATGGATTTTTAAGATTGGATATGTAATGTCATATAGCACAGGAAGTTTGCTATCAAGGATAGCATACGGCAGATTTATAACGAAAATGGAATAGGTACGGTAGAAACTTTCAACTTCTTTCAACAATATCTTTTTACCTAAGCCAAATATCGATATGAAACTTTCATCATTGGATAAAAAACCATGTACTCTTTCCGATGATGCCAAGATTGCTGCGTTTGGAGCATTGTCAGGATTTTTATGATGGGATATGTAATGTCATATAACACGGGAAGTTTGCTATTAAGGATAGCATACTGCAAAATTGTAGCGAAAATGGAATAGGTACGGTAGAAACTTTCAACTTCTTTCAACAATATCTGTTTACTTACAGCAAAATATGGATATAAAACTTACATCATTGGATAGAGGAACATGCAAGCTTTCCAATGATGCTGCCATTGTTGCATTTAGACCATTGTCTGGATTTTTATGATCGGATATATGGAACAATCTAGCACAGGAAGTTTGCTATCATGGATTGCCTGTGGCAGAACTGCAGTTAAAGTGGAAGAGACAATGTAAAACCTGTAGACTTCTTTCAACAATATCTTTTTACCTACAGCAAATATGGACATGAAACTTACATCATTGGAGAGAAAAACATGTATGCTTTCCGAAGGTGCAAAGATTGTTGCTATTGGACCATTGGCAGGATTTTTATGATTGGATATGTAATGTCAAAAAGCACGGGAAGTTTGCTATCAAGGATAGCATACGGCAGAAATTTAGGGAAAATGGAATAGGTAGGGTAGAAACTTTCAACTACTTTTAATTACATCTGTTTAACTAAAGCTAATATGGATATGAAACTTATAGTATTGGATACGGGAACATGTCAGCTTTCCGATGATGCCAATGTTGCCGCATTTGGACTATTGTCAGGATTTTTATGCTGGGATATGTAGTGTCATATAGCATAGGAGGTTTGCGATTAAAGATAGCATACGTCAGAAATGTAGCCAAAATGGAATAGGTACGGTAGAAACTTTCAACTACTTTAAATTACATCTTTTTAACTAAAGCTAATATGGATATGAAACTTATAATATTGCATAGAGAACTATGTAAGCTTTCCGATGATGCCAAGATTGCCGCGTTTGGACCATTTCCAGGTTTTTTGTGATAAGATATGTAATGTCATATAGCACAGGAAGTTTGCGATCAAGGATAGCATACGGCAGAAATGTAGAGAAAATGGAATAGGTACGGTAGAAACTTTCAACTACTTTTAATTACATCTGTTTAACTAAAGGTAATATGGATATGAAACTTATAGTATTGGATAGAGGAACATGTAAACGTTCCGATGATGCCAAGAGTGCTGCATTTGGACCATTGGCAGGATTTTTATGATTGGATATTTATCGGCATATAGCATGGGAAGTAGCTATCAAGGATAGCATACGGCAGAAATGTAGCGAAAATGGAATAGGTACGGTAGAAACTTTCAACTATTTTTAATTACATCTTTTTTACTAAAGCCAATTTGGATATGAAACCTATATTATTGGATAAAGGAACATATAAACGTTCCGACAATGCCAAGATTGCTGCGTTTGGACCATTGTCAGGATTTTTATGGTGGGATATGTAATGTCATATAACAGGGGAAGTTTGCTATCAAGGATAGCATACTGCAAAATTGTAGCGAAAATGGAATAGGTACGGTAGAAACTTTCAACTTCTTTCAACAATATCTGTTTACTTACAGCAAAATATGGATATAAAACTTACATCATTGGATAGAGGAACATGCAAGCTTTCGAATGATGCAGCCATTGCTGCATTTGGACCATTGTCTGGATTTTTATGATCGGATATATGGAGCAATCTAGCACGGGAAGTTTGCTATCATGGATTGCCTGTGGCAGAACTGCAGTTAAAGTGGAAGAGACAATGTAAAACCTGTAGACGTCTTTCAACAATATCTTTTTACCTACAGCAAATATGGACATGAAACTTACATCATTAGAGAGAGAAACATGTATGCTTTCCGAAGGTGCAAAGATTGTTGCTATTGGACCATTGGCAGGATTTTTATGATGGGATATGTAATGTCATATAGCATAGGAGGTTTGGGATTAAAGATAGCATACGGCAGAAATGTAGCAAAAATGGAATAGGTACGGTAGAAACTTTCAACTACTTTTAATTACATCTTTTTTTACTAAAGCCAATATGGATATGAAACATTATTGGATAGAGGAACATGTAAACGTTCCGATGATGCAAAGATTGCTGCGTTTGGACTATTGTCAGGATTTTTATGATTGGATATGTATCGTCATATAGCACAGGAAGTTTGCGATCAAGGATAGCATACGGCTGAAATGTAGAGAAAATGGAATAGGTACGGTAGACACTTTCAACTACTTTTAATTGCATCTGTTTAACTAAAGCTAATATGGATATGAAACTTATAGTATTGGATAGGGGAACATGTCAGCTTTCTGATGATGCCACGTTTGCCGCATTGGACCATTTTCAGGATTTTTATGATCGGATATGGAGCAATCTAGCACGGGAAGTTTGCTATCAAGGCTTGTATATGGCAGAAGTGCAGTTAAAATGGAAGAGACACGGTAAAATCTGTAAACATCTTTCAACAATATCTTTTTACCAACAGCAAATTTGGATATGAAACTTACATCATTGGATAGAGAAACATGTAAGCTTTCCGATGATGCAAAGATTGTTGCTATTGGACCATTGGCAGGATTTTTATGATGGGATATGTAATGTCATATAGCATAGGAGGTTTGGGATTAAAGATAGCATACGGCAGAAATGTAGCAAAAATGGAATAGGTACGGTAGAAACTTTCAACTACTTTTAATTACATCTTTTTAACTAAAGCTAATATGGATATGAAACTTATAATATTGCATAGAGAAACATGTAAGTTTTCCGATGAAGCCAAGATTGGCTCGTTTGGACCATTTTCAGGATTTTTATGATGGGATATGTAATGTCATATAGCACGGGAAGTTTGCTATTAAGGAAAGCATACCGCAGAAATGTAGCGAAAATGGAATAGGTACGGTAGAAACTTTCAAATACTTTTAATTACATCTGTTTAACTAAAGCCAATATGGATATGAAATTTATAGTATTGGAAAGAAATACATGTCAGCTTTCCGATGATGCTGCAATTGCTGCATTTGGACCCTTTTTTAGGATTTTTATAATCGGATATATGGAGCAATCTAGCACGTTGAGTTTGCTATCAAGGATTGCATATGGCAGAACTGCAGTTAAAAAGGAAGAAATACGGTAAAATCTGTACACTTCTTTCAACAAGATCTTTTTACCTACAGCAAATTTGGATATGAAACTTTTATCATTGGATAGAAAAACATGTAAGCTTTCCGATGATGCCAAGATTGCCGCGTTTGGACCATTGTCTGGATTTTTATGATTGGATATGTAATGTCATATAGCACAGGAAGTTTGCTATCAAGGATAGCATACGGCAGAATTATAACGAAAATGGAATAGGTACGGTAGAAACTTTCAACTTCTTTCAACAATATCTTTTTACCTGAACCAAATATCGATATGAAACTTTTATCATTGGATAGAAAAACATGTAAGCTTTCCGATGATGCCAAGATTGCAAGATTTGGACTATTTTCAGGATTTTTATCATTGGATATGTAATGTCATATAGCACGGGAAGTTTTCTATCAAGCATAGCATACGGCAATATTGTAGCGAAAATGGAATAGGTTTCAACAATATCTTTTTACCTACAGCAAATATGGATATAAAACTTACATCATTGGATAGAGGAACATGTAAACGTTCCGATGATGCCAAGATTGGTGCGTTTGGACCATTTTATGGATTTTTAAGATTGGATATGTAATGTCATATAGCACAGGAAGTTTGCTATCAAGGATAGCATACGGCAGATTTATAACGAAAATGGAATAGGTACGGTAGAAACTTTCAACTTCTTTCAACAATATCTTTTTACCTAAGCCAAATATCGATATGAAACTTTCATCATTGGATAAAAAACCATGTACTTTTTCCGATGATGCCAAGATTGCTGCGCTTGGACCATTGTCAGGATTTTTATCATTGGATATGTAATGTCATATAGCACGGGAAGTTTGCGATTAAGGATAGCATACGGCAGAAATGTAGCAAAAATGGAATAGGTACGGTAGAAACTTTCAACTTCTTTCAACAATATCTTTTTACCTAAACCAAATATCGATATGAAACTTTCATCATTGGATAAAAAACCATGTAAGCTTTCCGATGATGCCAAGATTGCTGCGCTTGGACCATTGTCAGGATTTTTATCATTGGATATGTAATGTCATATAGCACGGGAAGTTTGCGATTAAGGATAGCATACGGCAGAAATGTAGCAAAAATGGAATAGGTACGGTAGAAACTTTCAACTTCTTTCAACAATATCTTTTTACCTAACCCAAATATCGATATGAAACTTTTATCATTGGATAGAAAAACATGTCAGCTTTCTGATGATTCCAGGATTGCCGCGTTTGGCCTTTTTTCAGGATTTTTATAATTGGATTCGGAAAGTCATATAGCATGGGAAGTTTGCTATCAAGGGTAGTATACGGCAGAAATGTAGCGAAAATGGAATAGGTACGGTAGAAACTTTCAACCTCTTTCAACAATATCTTTTTACCTAAACCAAATATCGATATGAAACTTTTATTATTGGATAGACAAACATGTCAGCTTTCAGATGATTCCAAGATTGCCGCGTTTGGACTATTTTCAGGATTTTTATGATTGGATTTGGAAAGTCATATAGCATGGGAAGTTTGTTATCAAGGATAGCATACGGCAGAAATGTAGCAAAAATGGAATAGGTACGGTAGACACTTTCAACTACTTTTAATTACATCTTTTTAGCTAAATCCAATATGGATATGAAACTTATATTATTGGATAGAGGAACATGTAAACGTTCCGATGATGCCAAGATTGCTGCGTTTGGACCATTGTCAGTATTTGTATGATTGGATATGTAATGTCATAAAGCACGGGAAGTTTGTGATCAAGGATAGCATACGGCAGAAATTTAGCGAAAATGGAATAGGTACGGTAGAAACTTTCAACTACTTTTAATTACATCTGTTTAACTAAAGCTAATATGGATATGAAACTTATAGTATTGGATACGGGAACATGTTAGCTTTCTGATGATGCCACGTTTGCCGCATTGGACCTTTTTCAGGATTTTTATGATCGGATATATGGAGCAATCTAGCGCGGGAAGTTTGCTATCATAGGTACGGTGGAAACTTTCAACTACTTTTAATTACATCTTTTTAACTAAAGCTAATATGGATATGAAACTTATTATATTGCATAGAGATACATGTAAACGTTCCGATGATGCCAAGATTGCTGGGTTTGGACCATTGTCAGGATTTTTATGATGGGATATGTAATGTCATATAGCACGGGAAGTTTGCTATCAAGGATAGCATACGGCAGAAATGTAGCCAAAACAGATTAGGTACGGTAGAAACTTTCAACTATTTTTAATTACATCTTTTTTACTAAAGCCAATATGGATATGAAACTTATATTATTTGATAGAGGAACATGCAAGCTTTCCAATGATGCTGCCATTGCTGCATTTGGACCATTGTCTGGATTTTTATGATCGGATATATGGAGCAATCTAGCACGGGAAGTTTGCTATCATGAATTGCCTGTGGCAGAACTGCAGTTAAGGTGGAAGAGACAATGTAAACCTGTAAACTTCTTTCAACAATATCTTTTTACCTACAGCAAATATGGATATGAAACTTACATCACTGGATATAGAAACATGTACGTTTTCCGAAGGTGCAAAGATTGTTGCTATTGGACCATTGGCAGGATTTGTATGATTGGATATGTAATGTCATAAAGCACGGGAAGTTTGCGATCAAGGATAGCATACGGCAGAAATTTAGCGAAAATGGAATAGGTACGGTAGAAACTTTCAACTTCTTTCAACAATATCTTTTTACCTAAACCAAATATCGATATGAAACTTTTATCATTGGATAGAAAAACATGTTAGCTTTCTGATGATGCCAAGATTGCGAGATTTGGACTATTTTCAGGATTTTTATCATTGGATATGTAATGTCATATAGCACGGGAAGTTTGCGATTAAGGATAGCATACGGCACAAATGTAGCGACTGGGTACGATAGAAACTTTCAACTATTTTTAATTACTTCTTTTTTACTAAAGCCAATATGGATATGAAACTTATATTATTGGATAGAGGAACATGTAAACTTTCCGATGATGCCAAGATTGCTGCGTTTGGACCATTGTCAGGATTTTTATGATGGGATATGTAATGTCATATAGCACGGGAAGTTTGCTCTCAAGGATAGCATACGGCAAAATTGTAACGAAAATGGAATAGGTACGGTAGAAAATCTCAACTTCTTTCAACAATATCTTTTTACCTAAACCAAATATCGATATGAAACTTTTATCATTGGATAGAGGAACATGTACGCTTTCCGATGATGCCAAGATTGCAAGATTTGGACTATTTTCAGGATCTTTATCATTGGATATGTAATGTCATATAGCACGGGAAGTTTGCAATTAAGGATAGCACACGGCAGAAATGTAGCGAAAACGGACTGGGTACGGTAGAAACTTTCAACTATTTTTAATTACATCTTTTTTACTAAAGCCAATATGGATATGAAACTTATATTATTGGATAGAGGAACATGTAAACCTTCCGATGATGCCAAGATTGCTGCGTTTGGACCATTGTCAGGATTTTTATGATGGGATATGTAATGTCATATAGCACGGGAAGTTTGCTCTCAAGGATAGCATACGGCAAAATTGTAACGAAAATGGAATAGGTACGGTAGAAACTTTCAACTACTTTTAATTACATCTTTTTTACTAAAGCTAATATGGATATGAAACGTACATCATTTGATAGAGAAACATGTAAGCTTTCTGATGATGCAAAGATTGTCGCTTTTGGACAGTTTTCAGGATTTTTATGATGTGATATGTAATGTCATATAGCACGGGAAGTTTGCGATCAAGGATACCATGCAGCAGAAATGTAGCAAAAACGGATTAGGTACGGTAGAAACTTTTAACTACTTTTAATTACATCTGTTTAACTAAAGCTAATATGGATATGAAACTTATAGTATTGGATAGGGAAACATGTCAACCTTCTGATGATGCCACGTTTGCCGCATTGGACCATTTTCAGGATTTCAATGATCGGATATATGGAGCAATCTAGCACGGGAAGTTTGCTATCAAGGCTTGCATATGGCAGAACTGCAGTTAAAATGGAAGACATACGGAAAAATCTGTAAACATCTTTCAACAATATCTTTTTACCTACAGCAAATATGGATATGAAACTTACATCATTGGATATAGGAACATGTAAGCTTTCTGATGATGCAAAGATTGTCGCTTTTGGACAGTTTTCAGGATTTTTATGATGGGATATGTAATGTCATATAGCAAGGGTGGTTTGCGATCAAGGATACCATGCAGGAGAAATGTAGCGAAAGTGGATTAGGTACGGTAGAAACTTTCAACTACTTTTAATTACATCTCTTTAACTAAAGCTAATATGGATATGAAACTTATAGTATTGGATAGGGGAACATGTCAGCTTTCTGATGATGCCACGTTTGCTGCATTGGACCATTTTCAGGATTTTTATGATCGGATATATGGAGCAATCTAGCACGGGAAGTTTGCTATCAAGGCTTGTATACGGCAGGAGTGCAGTTAAAATGGAAGAGAAACGGTTAAATCTGTAAACATCTTTCAACAATATCTTTTTACCAACAGCAAATTTGGATATGAAAACTTAAATCATTGGATAGAGAACTTTGTAAGCTTTCCGATGATGCAAAGATTGTTGCTTTTGGACAGTTTTCAGGATTTTTATGATTGGATATGCAATGTCATATAGCACGGGAAGTTTGCGATCAAGGATACCATGCAGCAGAAATGTAGCAAAAACGGATTAGGTACGGTAGAAACTTTTAACTACTTTTAATTACATCTTTTTAACTAAAGCTAATATGGATATGAAACTTATAATATTGCATAGAGAAACATGTAAGTTTTCCGATGAAGCCAAGATTGGCTCGTTTGGACCATTTTCAGGATTTTTATGATGGGATATGTAATGTCAAATAGCACGGGAAGTTTGCTATTAAGGAAAGCATACGGCAGAAATGTAGCGAAAATGGAATAGGTACTGTAGAAACTTTCAACTACTTTTAATTAAATCTGTTTAACTAAAGTCAATATGGATATTAAATTTATAGTTTTGGAAAGAGGAACATGTCAGCTTTCCGATGATGCCAAGATTGCAAGATTTGGACTACTTTCAGGATTTTTATCATTGGATATGTAATGTCATATAGCACGGGAAGTTTGCGATCAAGGATAGCATGCAGCAGAAATGTAGCCAAAGTGGAATAGGTACGGTAGAAACTTTCAACTACTTTTAATTACATCTGTTTAATTAAAGCCAATATGGATATGAAATTTATAGTATTGGATACGGGAACATGTCAGCTTTCCGATGATGCCAAGATTGCAAGATTTGGACTATTTTCAGGATTTTTATCATTGGATATTAATGTCATATAGCACGGGAAGTTTGCGATTAAGGATAGCATACGGCAGAAATGTAGCGAAAACGGATTAGGTACGGTAGAAACTTTCAACTATTTTTAATTACATCTTTTTTACTAAAGCCAATATGGATATGAAACTTATATTATTGGATAGAGGAACATGTAAACGTTCCGATGATGCCAAGATTGCTGCGTTTGTACCATTGTCACGATTTTTATTATGGGATATGTAATGTCATATAGCACGGGAAGTTTGCTATCAAGGATAGCATACGGCAAAATTGTAGTGAAAATGGAATAGGTACGGTAGAAACTTTCAACTTCTTTCAACAATATCTTTTTACCTACAGCAAATATGGATATAAAACTTACATCATTGGATAGAGGGACATCCAAGCTTTCCAATGATGCTGCCATTGCTGCATTTGGACCATTGTCTAGATTTTTATGATCGGATATATGGAGCAATCTAGCACGGGAAGTTTGCTATCATGAATTGCCTGTGGCAGAACTGCAGTTAAGGTGGAAGAGACAATGTAAAACCTGTAAACTTCTTTCAACAATATCTTTTTACCTACAGCAAATATGGATATGAAACTTACATCATTGGATATAGAAACATGTACGTTTTCCGAAGGTGCAAAGATTGTTGCTATTGGACCATTGGCAGGATTTGTATGATTGGATATGTAATGTCATAAAGCACGGGAAGTTTGCGATCAAGGATAGCATACGGCAGAAATTTAGCGAAAATGGAATAGGTACGGTAGAAACTTTCAACTTCTTTCAACAATATCTTTTTACCTAAACCAAATATCGATATGAAACTTTTATCATTGGATAGAAAAACATGTTAGCTTTCTGATGATTCCAAGATTGCGAGATTTGGACTATTTTCAGGATTTTTATCATTGGATATGTAATGTCATATAGCACGGGAAGTTTGCGATTAAGGATAGCATACGGCACAAATGTAGCGACTGGGTACGATAGAAACTTTCAACTATTTTTAATTACTTCTTTTTTACTAAAGCCAATATGGATATGAAACTTATATTATTGGATAGAGGAACATGTAAACTTTCCGATGATGCCAAGATTGCTGCGTTTGGACCATTGTCAGGATTTTTATGATTGGATATGTAATGTCATATAGCACGGGAAGTTTGCTCTCAAGGATAGCATACGGCAAAATTGTAACGAAAATGGAATAGGTACGGTAGAAAATCTCAACTTCTTTCAACAATATCTTTTTACCTAAACCAAATATCGATATGAAACTTTTATCATTGGATAGAGGAACATGTAAGCTTTCCGATGATGCCAAGATTGCAAGATTTGGACTATTTTCAGGATCTTTATCATTGGATATGTAATGTCATATAGCACGGGAAGTTTGCAATTAAGGATAGCACACGGCAGAAATGTCGCGAAAACGGACTGGGTACGGTAGAAACTTTCAACTATTTTTAATTACATCTTTTTTACTAAAGCCAATATGGATATGAAACTTATATTATTGGATAGAGGAACATGTAAACCTTCCGATGATGCCAAGATTGCTGCGTTTGGACCATTGTCAGGATTTTTATGATGGGATATGTAATGTCATATAGCACGGGAAGTTTGCTCTCAAGGATAGCATACGGCAAAATTGTAACGAAAATGGAATAGGTACGGTAGAAACTTTCAACTACTTTTAATTACATCTTTTTTACTAAAGCTAATATGGATATGAAACGTACATCATTTGATAGAGAAACATGTAAGCTTTCTGATGATGCAAAGATTGTCGCTTTTGGACAGTTTTCAGGATTTTTATGATGTGATATGTAATGTCATATAGCACGGGAAGTTTGCGATCAAGGATACCATGCAGCAGAAATGTAGCAAAAACGGATTAGGTACGGTAGAAACTTTTAACTACTTTTAATTACATCTGTTTAACTAAAGCTAATATGGATATGAAACTTATAGTATTGGATAGGGAAACATGTCAACCTTCTGATGATGCCACGTTTGCCGCATTGGACCATTTTCAGGATTTCAATGATCGGATATATGGAGCAATCTAGCACGGGAAGTTTGCTATCAAGGCTTGCATATGGCAGAACTGCAGTTAAAATGGAAGACATGCGGTAAAATCTGTAAACATCTTTCAACAATATCTTTTTACCTACAGCAAATATGGATATGAAACTTACATCATTGGATAGAGGAACATGTAAGCTTTCTGATGATGCAAAGATTGTCGCTTTTGGACAGTTTTCAGGATTTTTATGATGGGATATGTAATGTCATATAGCAAGGGTGGTTTGCGATCAAGGATACCATGCAGGAGAAATGTAGCGAAAGTGGATTAGGTACGGTAGAAACTTTCAACTACTTTTAATTACATCTCTTTAACTAAAGCTAATATGGATATGAAACTTATAGTATTGGATAGGGGAACATGTCAGCTTTCTGATGATGCCACGTTTGCTGCATTGGACCATTTTCAGGATTTTTATGATCGGATATATGGAGCAATCTAGCACGGGAAGTTTGCTATCAAGGCTTGTATACGGCAGGAGTGCAGTTAAAATGGAAGAGAAACGGTTAAATCTGTAAACATCTTTCAACAATATCTTTTTACCAACAGCAAATTTGGATATGAAAACTTAAATCATTGGATAGAGAACTTTGTAAGCTTTCCGATGATGCAAAGATTGTTGCTTTTGGACAGTTTTCAGGATTTTTATGATTGGATATGCAATGTCATATAGCACGGGAAGTTTGCGATCAAGGATACCATGCAGCAGAAATGTAGCAAAAACGGATTAGGTACGGTAGAAACTTTTAACTACTTTTAATTACATCTTTTTAACTAAAGCTAATATGGATATGAAACTTATAATATTGCATAGAGAAACATGTAAGTTTTCCGATGAAGCCAAGATTGGCTCGTTTGGACCATTTTCAGGATTTTTATGATGGGATATGTAATGTCAAATAGCACGGGAAGTTTGCTATTAAGGAAAGCATACGGCAGAAATGTAGCGAAAATGGAATAGGTACGGTAGAAACTTTCAACTACTTTTAATTACATCTGTTTAACTAAATCCAATATGGATATGAAATTTATAGTATTGGAAAGAGGTACATGTCAGCTTTCCGATGATGCTGCAATTGCTGCATTTAGACCATGTTCATGATTTTTATGATCGGATATATGGAGCAATCTAGCACGTTGAGTTTGCTATCAAGGATTGCATATGGCAGAACTGCAGTTAAAATGGAAGAGATACGGTAAAATCTGTACACTTCTTTCAACAAGATCTTTTTACATACAGCAACTTTGGATATGAAACTTATAATATTGCATAGAGAAACATGTAAGCTTACCGATGATGCCAAGATTGTCGCGTTTGGACCATTGTCTGGATTTGTATGATTGGATATGTAATGTCATATAGCACAGGAAGTTTGCTATCAAGGATAGCATACGGCAGAATTATAACGAAAATGGAATAGGTACGGTAGAAACTTTCAACTTCTTTCAACAATATCTGTTACCTAAACCAAATATCGATATGAAACTTTTATCATTCGATAGAAAAACATGTAAGCTTTTCGATGATGCCAAGATTGCAAGATTTGGACATTTTCAGGATTTTTATCATTGGATATGTAATGTCATATAGCACGGGAAGTTTTCTATCAAGCATAGCATACGGCAGAAATGTAGCGAAAACGGATTAGGTACGGTAGAAACTTTCAACTACTTTTATGAAACTTATAGTATAAGATAGAGGAACATGTCAGCTTCCGATGATTCCACGATTGCCGCGTTTGGACTATTTTCAGGATTTTTATGATTGGATTTGGAAAGTCATATAGCATGGGAAGTAGCTATCAAGGATAGCATACGGCAGAAATGTAGCGAAAATGGAATAGGTACGGTACAAACTTTCAACTACTTTTAATTACATCTTTTTAACTAAAGCTAATATGGATATGAAACATATATTATTGGATAGAGGAACATGTAAACGTTCCGATGATGCCAAGATTGCTGCGTTTGGACCATTGTCAGGATTTTTATGATTGGATATGTAATGTCATATAGCACGGGAAGTTTGCTATCAAGGATAGCATACGGCAAAATTGTAGCGAAAATGGAATAGGTACGGTAGAAATTTATAACTTCTTTCAACAATATCTTTTTACCTACAGCAAATATGGATATGAAACTTACATCATTTGATAGAGAAACATGTAAGCTTTCTGATGATGCAAAGATTGTCGCTTTTGGACAGTTTTCAGGATTTTTATGATGTGATATGTAATGTCATATAGCACGGGAGGTTTGCTATCAAGGATACCATGCAGCAGAAATGTAGCGAAAGTGGATTAGGTACGGTAGAAACTTTCAACTACTTTTAATTACATCTTTTTAACTAAAGCTAATATGGATACGAAACTTAAAATATTGCATAGAGAAACATGTAAGATTTCCGATGATGCCAAGATTGCAAGATTTGGACTATTTTTAGGATTTTTATCATTGGATATGTAATGTCATATAGCACGGGAAGTTTGCGATCAAGGATACCATGCAGCAGAAATGTAGCCAAAGTGGATTAGGTACGGTAGAAACTTTCAACTTCTTTCAACAATATCTTTTTACCTAAACCAACTATCGATATGAAACTTTCATCATTGGATAGAAAACCATGTACGCTTTCCGATGATGCCAAGATAACAAGATTTGGACTATTTTCAGGATTTTTATCATTGGATATGTAATGTCATATAGCACGGGAAGTTTGCTCTCAAGGATAGCATACGGCAAAATTGTAACGAAAATGGAATAGGTACGGTAGAAAATCTCAACTTCTTTCAACAATATCTTTTTACCTAAACCAAATATCGATATGAAACTTTTATCATTGGATAGAGGAACATGTACGCTTTCCGATGATGCCAAGATTGCAAGATTTGGACTATTTTCAGGATCTTTATCATTGGATATGTAATGTCATATAGCACGGGAAGTTTGCAATTAAGGATAGCACACTTCAGAAATGTAGCGAAAACGGACTGGGTACGGTAGAAACTTTCAACTATTTTTAATTACATCTTTTTTACTAAAGCCAATATGGATATGAAACTTATATTATTGGATAGAGGAACATGTAAACCTTCCGATGATGCCAAGATTGCTGCGTTTGGACCATTGTCAGGATTTTTATGATGGGATATGTAATGTCATATAGCACGGGAAGTTTGCTCTCAAGGATAGCATACGGCAAAATTGTAACGAAAATGGAATAGGTACGGTAGAAACTTTCAACAACTTTTAATTACATCTTTTTTACTAAAGCTAATATGGATATGAAACGTACATCATTTGATAGAGAAACATGTAAGCTTTCTGATGATGCAAAGATTGTCGCTTTTGGACAGTTTTCAGGATTTTTATGATGTGATATGTAATGTCATATAGCACGGGAAGTTTGCGATCAAGGATACCATGCAGCAGAAATGTAGCAAAAACGGATTAGGTACGGTAGAAACTTTTAACTACTTTTAATTACATCTGTTTAACTAAAGCTAATATGGATATGAAACTTATAGTATTGGATAGGGAAACATGTCAACCTTCTGATGATGCCACGTTTGCCGCATTGGACCATTTTCAGGATTTTAATGATCGGATATATGGAGCAATCTAGCACGGGAAGTTTGCTATCAAGGCTTGCATATGGCAGAACTGCAGTTAAAATGGAAGACATACGGAAAAATCTGTAAACATCTTTCAACAATATCTTTTTACCTACAGCAAATATGGATATGAAACTTACATCATTGGATAGAGGAACATGTAAGCTTTCTGATGATGCAAAGATTGTCGCTTTTGGACAGTTTTCAGGATTTTTATGATGGGATATGTAATGTCATATAGCAAGGGTGGTTTGCGATCAAGGATACCATGCAGGAGAAATGTAGCGAAAGTGGATTAGGTACGGTAGAAACTTTCAACTACTTTTAATTACATCTCTTTAACTAAAGCTAATATGGATATGAAACTTATAGTATTGGATAGGGGAACATGTCAGCTTTCTGATGATGCCACGTTTGCTGCATTGGACCATTTTCAGGATTTTTATGATCGGATATATGGAGCAATCTAGCACGGGAAGTTTGCTATCAAGGCTTGTATACGGCAGGAGTGCAGTTAAAATGGAAGAGAAACGGTTAAATCTGTAAACATCTTTCAACAATATCTTTTTACCAACAGCAAATTTGGATATGAAAACTTAAATCATTGGATAGAGAACTTTGTAAGCTTTCCGATGATGCAAAGATTGTTGCTTTTGGACAGTTTTCAGGATTTTTATGATTGGATATGCAATGTCATATAGCACGGGAAGTTTGCGATCAAGGATACCATGCAGCAGAAATGTAGCAAAAACGGATTAGGTACGGTAGAAACTTTTAACTACTTTTAATTACATCTTTTTAACTAAAGCTAATATGGATATGAAACTTATAATATTGCATAGAGAAACATGTAAGTTTTCCGATGAAGCCAAGATTGGCTCGTTTGGACCATTTTCAGGATTTTTATGATGGGATATGTAATGTCAAATAGCACGGGAAGTTTGCTATTAAGGAAAGCATACGGCAGAAATGTAGCGAAAATGGAATAGGTACTGTAGAAACTTTCAACTACTTTTAATTAAATCTGTTTAACTAAAGTCAATATGGATATTAAATTTATAGTTTTTGGAAAGAGGAACATGTCAGCTTTCCGATGATGCCAAGATTGCAAGATTTGGACTACTTTCAGGATTTTTATCATTGGATATGTAATGTCATATAGCACGGGAAGTTTGCGATCAAGGATAGCATGCAGCAGAAATGTAGCCAAAGTGGAATAGGTACGGTAGAAACTTTCGACTACTTTTAATTACATCTGTTTAATTAAAGCCAATATGGATATGAAATTTATAGTATTGGATACGGGAACATGTCAGCTTTCCGATGATGCCAAGATTGCAAGATTTGGACTATTTTCAGGATTTTTATCATTGGATATTAATGTCATATAGCACGGGAAGTTTGCGATTAAGGATAGCATACGGCAGAAATGTAGCGAAAACGGATTAGGTACGGTAGAAACTTTCAACTATTTTTAATTACATCTTTTTTACTAAAGCCAATATGGATATGAAACTTATATTATTGGATAGAGGAACATGTAAACGTTCCGATGATGCCAAGATTGCTGCGTTTGTACCATTGTCACGATTTTTATTATGGGATATGTAATGTCATATAGCACGGGAAGTTTGCTATCAAGGATAGCATACGGCAAAATTGTAGTGAAAATGGAATAGGTACGGTAGAAACTTTCAACTTCTTTCAACAATATCTTTTTACCTACAGCAAATATGGATATAAAACTTACATCATTGGATAGAGGGACATCCAAGCTTTCCAATGATGCTGCCATTGCTGCATTTGGACCATTGTCTAGATTTTTATGATCGGATATATGGAGCAATCTAGCACGGGAAGTTTGCTATCATGAATTGCCTGTGGCAGAACTGCAGTTAAGGTGGAAGAGACAATGTAAAACCTGTAAACTTCTTTCAACAATATCTTTTTACCTACAGCAAATATGGATATGAAACTTACATCATTGGATATAGAAACATGTACGTTTTCCGAAGGTGCAAAGATTGTTGCTATTGGACCATTGGCAGGATTTGTATGATTGGATATGTAATGTCATAAAGCACGGGAAGTTTGCGATCAAGGATAGCATACGGCAGAAATTTAGCGAAAATGGAATAGGTACGGTAGAAACTTTCAACTTCTTTCAACAATATCTTTTTACCTAAACCAAATATCGATATGAAACTTTTATCATTGGATAGAAAAACATGTTAGCTTTCTGATGATGCCAAGATTGCGAGATTTGGACTATTTTCAGGATTTTTATCATTGGATATGTAATGTCATATAGCACGGGAAGTTTGCGATTAAGGATAGCATACGGCACAAATGTAGCGACTGGGTACGATAGAAACTTTCAACTATTTTTAATTACTTCTTTTTTACTAAAGCCAATATGGATATGAAACTTATATTATTGGATAGAGGAACATGTAAACTTTCCGATGATGCCAAGATTGCTGCGTTTGGACCATTGTCAGGATTTTTATGATTGGATATGTAATGTCATATAGCACGGGAAGTTTGCTCTCAAGGATAGCATACGGCAAAATTGTAACGAAAATGGAATAGGTACGGTAGAAAATCTCAACTTCTTTCAACAATATCTTTTTACCTAAACCAAATATCGATATGAAACTTTTATCATTGGATAGAGGAACATGTAAGCTTTCCGATGATGCCAAGATTGCAAGATTTGGACTATTTTCAGGATCTTTATCATTGGATATGTAATGTCATATAGCACGGGAAGTTTGCAATTAAGGATAGCACACGGCAGAAATGTCGCGAAAACGGACTGGGTACGGTAGAAACTTTCAACTATTTTTAATTACATCTTTTTTACTAAAGCCAATATGGATATGAAACTTATATTATTGGATAGAGGAACATGTAAACCTTCCGATGATGCCAAGATTGCTGCGTTTGGACCATTGTCAGGATTTTTATGATGGGATATGTAATGTCATATAGCACGGGAAGTTTGCTCTCAAGGATAGCATACGGCAAATTTGTAACGAAAATGGAATAGGTACGGTAGAAACTTTCAACTACTTTTAATTACATCTTTTTTACTAAAGCTAATATGGATATGAAACGTACATCATTTGATAGAGAAACATGTAAGCTTTCTGATGATGCAAAGATCGTCGCTTTTGGACAGTTTTCAGGATTTTTATGATGTGATATGTAATGTCATATAGCACGGGAAGTTTGCGATCAAGGATACCATGCAGCAGAAATGTAGCAAAAACGGATTAGGTACGGTAGAAACTTTTAACTACTTTTAATTACATCTGTTTAACTAAAGCTAATATGGATATGAAACTTATAGTATTGGATAGGGAAACATGTCAACCTTCTGATGATGCCACGTTTGCCGCATTGGACCATTTTCAGGATTTCAATGATCGGATATATGGAGCAATCTAGCACGGGAAGTTTGCTATCAAGGCTTGCATATGGCAGAACTGCAGTTAAAATGGAAGACATGCGGTAAAATCTGTAAACATCTTTTAACAACTTCTTTTTACCTGCAGAAAATATCAATATTAAACTTACATCATTGGATAGAGGAACATGTCAGCTTTCCGATGATGCCAAGATTGTCCCATTTGGACATTTTTCAGGATTTTTATGATTGGATATGTAATGTCATATAGCAAGGGTGGTTTGCGATCAAGGATACCATGCAGGAGAAATGTAGCGAAAGTGGATTAGGTACGGTAGAAACTTTCAACTACTTTTAATTACATCTCTTTAACTAAAGCTAATATGGATATGAAACTTATAGTATTGGATAGGGGAACATGTCAGCTTTCTGATGATGCCACGTTTGCTGCATTGGACCATTTTCAGGATTTTTATGATCGGATATATGGAGCAATCTAGCACGGGAAGTTTGCTATCAAGGCTTGTATACGGCAGGAGTGCAGTTAAAATGGAAGAGAAACGGTTAAATCTGTAAACATCTTTCAACAATATCTTTTTACCAACAGCAAATTTGGATATGAAAACTTAAATCATTGGATAGAGAACTTTGTAAGCTTTCCGATGATGCAAAGATTGTTGCTTTTGGACAGTTTTCAGGATTTTTATGATTGGATATGCAATGTCATATAGCACGGGAAGTTTGCGATCAAGGATACCATGCAGCAGAAATGTAGCAAAAACGGATTAGGTACGGTAGAAACTTTTAACTACTTTTAATTACATCTTTTTAACTAAAGCTAATATGGATATGAAACTTATAATATTGCATAGAGAAACATGTAAGTTTTCCGATGAAGCCAAGATTGGCTCGTTTGGACCATTTTCAGGATTTTTATGATGGGATATGTAATGTCAAATAGCACGGGAAGTTTGCTATTAAGGAAAGCATACGGCAGAAATGTAGCGAAAATGGAATAGGTACGGTAGAAACTTTCAACTACTTTTAATTACATCTGTTTAACTAAATCCAATATGGATATGAAATTTATAGTATTGGAAAGAGGTACATGTCAGCTTTCCGATGATGCTGCAATTGCTGCATTTAGACCATGTTCATGATTTTTATGATCGGATATATGGAGCAATCTAGCACGTTGAGTTTGCTATCAAGGATTGCATATGGCAGAACTGCAGTTAAAATGGAAGAGATACGGTAAAATCTGTACACTTCTTTCAACAAGATCTTTTTACATACAGCAACTTTGGATATGAAACTTTTATCATTGGATAGAGAAACATGTAAGCCTTCCGATGATGCCAAGATTGTCGCGTTTGAACCATTGTCTGGATTTGTATGATTGGATATGTAATGTCATATAGCACAGGAAGTTTGCTATCAAGGATAGCATAGGGCAGAATTATAACGAAAATGGAATAGGTACGGTAGAAACTTTCAACTTCTTTCAACAATATCTGTTACCTAAACCAAATATCGATATGAAACTTTTATCATTCGATAGAAAAACATGTAAGCTTTTCGATGATGCCAAGATTGCAAGATTTGGACATTTTCAGGATTTTTATCATTGGATATGTAATGTCATATAGCACGGGAAGTTTTCTATCAAGCATAGCATACGGCAGAAATGTAGCGAAAACGGATTAGGTACGGTAGAAACTTTCAACTACTTTTATGAAACTTATAGTATTGGATAGAGGAACATGTCAGCTTTCCGATGATTTCAAGATTGCCGCGTTTGGACTATTTTCAGGATTTTTATGATTGGATTTGGAAAGTCATATAGCATGGGAAGTAGCTATCAAGGATAGCATACGGCAGAAATGTAGCGAAAATGGATTAGGTACGGTAGAAACTTTCAACTACTTTTAATTACTTCTGTTTAACTAAAGCTAATATGGATATGAAACTTATATTATTGGATAGAGGAACATGTAAACGTTCCGATGATGCCAAGATTGCTGCGTTTGGACCATTGTCAGGATTTTTATGATTGGATATGTAATGTCATATAGCACGGGAAGTTTGCTATCAAGGATAGCATACGGCAAAATTGTAGCGAAAATGGAATAGGTACGGTAGAAATTTATAACTTCTTTCAACAATATCTTTTTACCTACAGCAAATATGGATATGAAACTTACATCATTTGATAGAGAAACATGTAAGCTTTCTGATGATGCAAAGATTGTCGCTTTTGGACAGTTTTCAGGATTTTTATGATGTGATATGTAATGTCATATAGCACGGGAGGTTTGCTATCAAGGATACCATGCAGCAGAAATGTAGCGAAAGTGGATTAGGTACGGTAGAAACTTTCAACTACTTTTAATTACATCTTTTTAACTAAAGCTAATATGGATACGAAACTTAAAATATTGCATAGAGAAACATGTAAGATTTCCGATGATGCCAAGATTGCAAGATTTGGACTATTTTTAGGATTTTTATCATTGGATATGTAATGTCATATAGCACGGGAAGTTTGCGATCAAGGATACCATGCAGCAGAAATGTAGCCAAAGTGGATTAGGTACGGTAGAAACTTTCAACTTCTTTCAACAATATCTTTTTACCTAAACCTACTATCGATATGAAACTTTCATCATTGGATAGAAAACCATGTACGCTTTCCGATGATGCCAAGATAACAAGATTTGGACTATTTTCAGGATTTTTATCATTGGATATGTAATGTCATATAGCACGGGAAGTTTGCGATTAAGGATAGCATACGGCAGAAATGTAGCGAAAACGGATTAGGTACGGTAGAAACTTTCAACTACTTTTAATTACATCTGTTTAACTAAATTTAATAAGGATATGAAACTTATAATATTAGATAGAGGAACATGTCAGCTTCCGATGATTCCAAAATTGCCGCGTTTGGACTATTTTCAGGATTTTTATGATTGGATTTGGAAAGTCATATAGCATGGGAAGTTTGCGATTAAGGATAGCATACGGCAGAAATGTAGCGAAAATGGAATAGGTACGGTAGAAATTTTCAACTACTTTTAATTACATCTGTTTAACTAAGGCCAATATGGATATGAAACTTATAGTATTGGAAAGAAGTACATGTCAGCTTTCAGAAGATGCTGCAATTGCTGCATTTGGACCATTTTCAGGATTTTTATGATCGGATATATGGAGCAATCTAGCACGTTGAGTTTGCTATCAAGGATTGCATATGGCAGAACTGCAGTTAAAAAGGAAGAAATACGGTAAAATCTGTACACTTCTTTCAACAAGATCTTTTTACCTACAGCAAATTTGGATATGACACTTTTAGCATTGGATAGAAAAACATGTAAGCTTTCCAATGATTCCAAGATTGCCGCGTTTGGACTATTTTCAGGATTTTTATTATTGGATTTGGAAAGTCATATAGCATGGGAAGTTTGCTATCAAGGATAGCATAAGGCAAAATTGTAGCGAAAATGGAATAGGTGCGGTAGAAACTTTCAACTTCTTTCAACAATATCTTTTTACCTACAGCAAATATGGATATGAAACTTAAAATATTGCATAGAAAAACATGTGAGCTTTCCGATGATGCCAGGATTGCCGGGTTTGGACCATTATCAGGATTTTTATGATGGGATATGTAATGCCATATAGCACGGGAAATTTTTCTACCAAGGATAGCATACGGCAGAAATGTAGCAAAAACGGATTAGGTACGGTAGAAACTTTCAACTACTTTTAATTACATCTGTTTAACTAAAGCTAATATGGATATGAAACTTATAGTATTGGATACGGGAACATGTTAGCTTTCTGATGATGCCACGTTTGCCGCATTGGACCTTTTTCAGGATTTTTATGATCGGATATATGGAGCAATCTATCGCGGGAAGTTCGCTATCATAGGTACGGTAGAAACTTTCAACTACTTTTAATTACATCTTTTAACTAAAGCTAATATGAATATGAAACTTATTATATTGCATAGAGAAACATGTAAACGTTCCGATGATGCCAAGATTGCTGGGTTTGGACCATTGTCAGGATTTTTATGATGGGATATGTAATGTCATATAGCACGGGAAGTTTGCTATCAAGGATAGCATACGGCAGAAATGTAGCCAAAACGGATTAGGTACGGAAGAAACTTTCAACTATTTTTAATTACATCTTTTTTACTAAAGCCAATATGGATATGAAACTTATATTATTTGATAGAGGAACATGTAAACGTTCCGATGAGGCCAAGATTGCTGCGTTTGGACTATTGTCAGGATTTTTATGATGGGATATGTAATGTCATATAGCACGGGAAGTTTGCTATCAAGGATAGCATACGGCAAAATTGTAGCGAAAATGGAATAGGTACGGTAGAAACTTTCAACTTCTTTCAACAATATCTTTTTACCTACAGCAAATATGGATATGAAACTTAAAATATTGCATAGAAAAACATGTGAGCTTTCCAATGATGCCAGGATTGCCGCGTTTGGACCATTATCAGGATTTTTATGATGGGATATGTAATGCCATATAGCACGGGAAATTTTTCTACCAAGGATAGCATACAGCAGAAATGTAGAGAAAACGGAATAGGTACGGTAGAAACTTTCAACTACTTTTAATTACACCTGTTTAACTAAAGCTAATATGGATATTAAACTTATCGTATTGGATGGGGGAACATGTCAAGTTTCCGATGATGCCAAGTTTGCCGCATTTGGACAATTTTCACGATTTGTATAATCGGATGTATGGAGCAATCTAGCACGGGAAGTTGGCTATCAAGGAAAGCATACGGCAGAAATGTAGCGAAAATGGAAAAGGTACGGTAGAAACTTCAACTACTTTTAATTACATCTGTTTAACTAAAGCCAATGTGGATATGAAACTTAGAGTATTGGATAGAAGAACATGTAAACGTTCCGATGATGCCAAGATTGCTGCGTTTGGACCATTGTCAGTATTTTTATGATTGGATATCAAATGTCATAAAGCACGGGAAGTTTGTGATCAAGGATAGCATACGGCAGAAATTTAGCGAAAATGGAATAGGTACGGTAGAAACTTTCAACTACTTTTAATTACATCTGTTTAACTAAAGCTAATATGGATATGAAACTTATAGTATTGGATACGGGAACATGTTAGCTTTCTGATGATGCCACGTTTGCCGCATTGGACCTTTTTCAGGATTTTTATGATCGGATATATGGAGCAATCTAGCGCGGGAAGTTCGCTATCATAGGTACGGTAGAAACTTTCAACTACTTTTAATTACATCTTTTAACTAAAGCTAATATGGATATGAAACTTATTATATTGCATAGAGAAACATGTAAACGTTCCGATGATGCCAAGATTGCTGGGTTTGGACCATTGTCAGGATTTTTATGATGGGATATGTAATGTCATATAGCACGGGAAGTTTGCTATCAAGGATAGCATACGGCAGAAATGTAGCCAAAACGGATTAGGTACGGTAGAAACTTTCAACTATTTTTAATTACATCTTTTTTACTAAAGCCAATATGGATATGAAACTTATATTATTTGATAGAGGAACATGTAAACGTTCCGATGAGGCCAAGATTGCTGCGTTTGGACCATTGTCAGGATTTTTATGATGGGATATGTAATGTCTTATAGCACGGGAAGTTTGCTATCAAGGATAGCATACGGCAAAATTGTAGCGAAAATGGAATAGGTACGGTAGAAACTTTCAACTTCTTTCAACAATATCTTTTTACCTACAGCAAATATGGATATAAAACATACATCATTGGATAGAGGAACATGCAAGCTTTCCAATGATGCTGCCATTGCTGCATTTGGACCATTGTCTGGATTTTTATGATCGGATATATGGAGCAATCTAGCACGGGAAGTTTGCTATCATAATTTGCCTGTGGCAGAACTGCAGTTAAGGTGGAAGAGACAATGTAAAACCTGTAAACTTCTTTCAACAATATCTTTTTACCTACAGCAAATATGGATATGAAACTTAAAATATTGCATAGAAAAACATGTGAGCTTTCCGATGATGCCAGGATTGCCGGGTTTGGACCATTATCAGGATTTTTATGATTGGATATGTAATGCCATATAGCACGGGAAATTTTTCTACCAAGGATAGCATACGGCAGAAATGTAGCGAAAATGGATTAGGTACGGTAGAAACTTTCAACTACTTTTAATTACATCTGTTTAACTAAAGCTAATATGGATATGAAACTTATAGTATTGGATACGGGAACATGTTAGCTTTCTGATGATGCCACGTTTGCCGCATTGGACCTTTTTCAGGATTTTTATGATCGGATATATGGAGCAATCTAGCGCGGGAAGTTCGCTATCATAGGTACGGTAGAAACTTTCAACTACTTTTAATTACATCTTTTAACTAAAGCTAATATGGATATGAAACTTATTATATTGCATAGAGAAACATGTAAACGTTCCGATGATGCCAAGATTGCTGGGTTTGGACCATTGTCAGGATTTTTATGATGGGATATGTAATGTCATATAGCACGGGAAGTTTGTGATCAAGGATAGCATACGGCAGAAATTTAGCGAAAATGAAATAGGTACGGTAGAAACTTTCAACTACTTTTAATTACATCTGTTTAACTAAAGCTAATATGGATATGAAACTTATATTATTTGATAGAGGAACATGTAAACGTTCCGATGAGGCCAAGATTGCTGCGTTTGGACCATTGTCAGGATTTTTATGATGGGATATGTAATGTCATATAGCACGGGAAGTTTGCTATCAAGGATAGCATACGGCAAAATTGTAGCGAAAATGGAATAGGTACGGTAGAAACTTTCAACTTCTTTCAACAATATCTTTTTACCTACAGCAAATATGGATATAAAACATACATCATTGGATAGAGGAACATGCAAGCTTTCCAATGATGCTGCCATTGCTGCATTTGGACCATTGTCTGGATTTTTATGATCGGATATATGGAGCAATCTAGCACGGGAAGTTTGCTATCATAATTTGCCTGTGGCAGAACTGCAGTTAAGGTGGAAGAGACAATGTAAAACCTGTAAACTTCTTTCAACAATATCTTTTTACCTACAGCAAATATGGATATGAAACTTAAAATATTGCATAGAAAAACATGTGAGCTTTCCGATGATGCCAGGATTGCCGGGTTTGGACCATTATCAGGATTTTTATGATTGGATATGTAATGCCATATAGCACGGGAAATTTTTCTACCAAGGATAGCATACGGCAGAAATGTAGCGAAAATGGATTAGGTACGGTAGAAACTTTCAACTACTTTTAATTACATCTGTTTAACTAAAGCTAATATGGATATGAAACTTATAGTATTGGATACGGGAACATGTTAGCTTTCTGATGATGCCACGTTTGCCGCATTGGACCTTTTTCAGGATTTTTATGATCGGATATATGGAGCAATCTAGCGCGGGAAGTTCGCTATCATAGGTACGGTAGAAACTGTCAACTACTTTTAATTACATCTTTTAACTAAAGCTAATATGGATATGAAACTTATTATATTGCATAGAGAAACATGTAAACGTTCCGATGATGCCAAGATTGCTGGGTTTGGACCATTGTCAGGATTTTTATGATGGGATATGTAATGTCATATAGCACGGGAAGTTTGTGATCAAGGATAGCATACGGCAGAAATTTAGCGAAAATGAAATAGGTACGGTAGAAACTTTCAACTACTTTTAATTACATCTGTTTAACTAAAGCTAATATGGATATGAAACTTATAGTATTGGATACGGGAACATGTTAGCTTTCTGATGATGCCACGTTTGCCGCATTGGACCTTTTTCAGGATTTTTATGATCGGATATATGGAGCAATCTAGCGCTGGAAGTTCGCTATCATAGGTACGGTAGAAACTTTCAACTACTTTTAAATACATCTTTTAACTAAAGCTAATATGGATATGAAACTTATTATATTGCATAGAGAAACATGTAAACGTTCCGATGATGCCAAGATTGCTGGGTTTGGACCATTGTCAGGATTTTTATGATGGGATATGTAATGTCATATAGCACGGGAAGTTTGCTATCAAGGATAGCATACGGCAGAAATGTAGCCAAAACGGATTAGGTACGGAAGAAACTTTCAACTATTTTTAATTACATCTTTTTTACTAAAGCCAATATGGATATGAAACTTATATTATTTGATAGAGGAACATGTAAACGTTCCGATGAGGCCAAGATTGCTGCGTTTGGACTATTGTCAGGATTTTTATGATGGGATATGTAATGTCATATAGCACGGGAAGTTTGCTATCAAGGATAGCATACGGCAAAATTGTAGCGAAAATGGAATAGGTACGGTAGAAACTTTCAACTTCTTTCAACAATATCTTTTTACCTACAGCAAATATGGATATGAAACTTAAAATATTGCATAGAAAAACATGTGAGCTTTCCAATGATGCCAGGATTGCCGGGTTTGGACCATTATCAGGATTTTTATGATGGGATATGTAATGCCATATAGCACGGGAAATTTTTCTACCAAGGATAGCATACGGCAGAAATGTAGCGAAAATGGAATAGGTACGGTAGAAACTTTCAACTACTTTTAATTACATCTGTTTAACTAAAGCTAATATGGATATGAAACTTATAGTATTGGATAGGGGAAAATGTCAGCCTTCTGATGATGCCACGTTTGCCGCATTTGGACAATTTTCAGGATTTTTATGATCGGATATATGGAGCAATCTAACACGGGAAGTTTGCTATCAAGGAAAGCATACGGCAGAAATGTAGCGAAAATGGAATAGGTACGGTAGACACTTTCAACTACTTTTAATTACATCTTTTTAGCTAAAGCCAATATGGATATGAAACTTATATTATTGGATAGAGGAACATGTAAACGTTCCGATGATGCCAAGATTGCTGCGTTTGGACCATTGTCAGTATTTTTATGATTGGATATGTAATGTCATAAAGCACGGGAAGTTTGTGATCAAGGATAGCATACGGCAGAAATTTAGCGAAAATGGAATAGGTACGGTAGAAACTTTCAACTACTTTTAATTACATCTGTTTAACTAAAGCTAATATGGATATGAAACTTATAGTATTGGATACGGGAACATGTTAGCTTTCTGATGATGCCACGTTTGCCGCATTGGACCTTTTTCAGGATTTTTATGATCGGATATATGGAGCAATCTAGCGCGGTAAGTTCGCTATCATAGGTACGGTAGAAACTTTCAACTACTTTTAATTACATCTTTTAACTAAAGCTAATATGGATATGAAACTTATTATATTGCATAGAGAAACATGTAAACGTTCCGATGATGCCAAGATTGCTGGGTTTGGACCATTGTCAGGATTTTTATGATGGGATATGTAATGTCATATAGCACGGGAAGTTTGCTATCAAGGATAGCATACGGCAGAAATGTAGCCAAAACGGATTAGGTACGGTAGAAACTTTCAACTATTTTTAATTACATCTTTTTTACTAAAGCCAATATGGATATGAAACTTATATTATTTGATAGAGGAACATGTAAACGTTCCGATGAGGCCAAGATTGCTGCGTTTGGACCATTGTCAGGATTTTTATGATGGGATATGTAATGTCATATAGCACGGGAAGTTTGCTATCAAGGATAGCATACGGCAAAATTGTAGCGAAAATGGAATAGGTACGGTAGAAACTTTCAACTTCTTTCAACAATATCTTTTTACCTACAGCAAATATGGATATAAAACATACATCATTGGATAGAGGAACATGCAAGCTTTCCAATGATGCTGCCATTGCTGCATTTGGACCATTGTCTGGATTTTTATGATCGGATATATGGAGCAATCTAGCACGGGAAGTTTGCTATCATAATTTGCCTGTGGCAGAACTGCAGTTAAGGTGGAAGAGACAATGTAAAACCTGTAAACTTCTTTCAACAATATCTTTTTACCTACAGCAAATATGGATATGAAACTTAAAATATTGCATAGAAAAACATGTGAGCTTTCCGATGATGCCAGGATTGCCGGGTTTGGACCATTATCAGGATTTTTATGATTGGATATGTAATGCCATATAGCACGGGAAATTTTTCTACCAAGGATAGCATACGGCAGAAATGTAGCGAAAATGGATTAGGTACGGTAGAAACTTTCAACTACTTTTAATTACATCTGTTTAACTAAAGCTAATATGGATATGAAACTTATAGTATTGGATACGGGAACATGTTAGCTTTCTGATGATGCCACGTTTGCCGCATTGGACCTTTTTCAGGATTTTTATGATCGGATATATGGAGCAATCTAGCGCGGGAAGTTCGCTATCATAGGTACGGTAGAAACTTTCAACTACTTTTAATTACATCTTTTAACTAAAGCTAATATGGATATGAAACTTATTATATTGCATAGAGAAACATGTAAACGTTCCGATGATGCCAAGATTGCTGGGTTTGGACCATTGTCAGGATTTTTATGATGGGATATGTAATGTCATATAGCACGGGAAGTTTGTGATCAAGGATAGCATACGGCAGAAATTTAGCGAAAATGAAATAGGTACGGTAGAAACTTTCAACTACTTTTAATTACATCTGTTTAACTAAAGCTAATATGGATATGAAACTTATAGTATTGGATACGGGAACATGTTAGCTTTCTGATGATGCCACGTTTGCCGCATTGGACCTTTTTCAGGATTTTTATGATCGGATATATGGAGCAATCTAGCGCGGGAAGTTCGCTATCATAGGTACGGTAGAAACTTTCAACTACTTTTAATTACATCTTTTAACTAAAGCTAATATGGATATGAAACTTATTATATTGCATAGAGAAACATGTAAACGTTCCGATGATGCCAAGATTGCTGGGTTTGGACCATTGTCAGGATTTTTATGATGGGATATGTAATGTCATATAGCACGGGAAGTTTGTGATCAAGGATAGCATACGGCAGAAATTTAGCGAAAATGAAATAGGTACGGTAGAAACTTTCAACTACTTTTAATTACATCTGTTTAACTAAAGCTAATATGGATATGAAACTTATAGTATTGGATACGGGAACATGTTAGCTTTCTGATGATGCCACGTTTGCCGCATTGGACCTTTTTCAGGATTTTTATGATCGGATATATGGAGCAATCTAGCGCGGGAAGTTCGCTATCATAGGTACGGTAGAAACTTTCAACTACTTTTAAATACATCTTTTAACTAAAGCTAATATGGATATGAAACTTATTATATTGCATAGAGAAACATGTAAACGTTCCGATGATGCCAAGATTGCTGGGTTTGGACCATTGTCAGGATTTTTATGATGGGATATGTAATGTCATATAGCACGGGAAGTTTGCTATCAAGGATAGCATACGGCAGAAATGTAGCCAAAACGGATTAGGTACGGAAGAAACTTTCAACTATTTTTAATTACATCTTTTTTACTAAAGCCAATATGGATATGAAACTTATATTATTTGATAGAGGAACATGTAAACGTTCCGATGAGGCCAAGATTGCTGCGTTTGGACTATTGTCAGGATTTTTATGATGGGATATGTAATGTCATATAGCACGGGAAGTTTGCTATCAAGGATAGCATACGGCAAAATTGTAGCGAAAATGGAATAGGTACGGTAGAAACTTTCAACTTCTTTCAACAATATCTTTTTACCTACAGCAAATATGGATATGAAACTTATAATATTGCATAGAGAAACATGTAAGCTTACCGATGATGCCAAGATTGTCGCGTTTGGACCATTGTCTGGATTTGTATGATTGGATATGTAATGTCATATAGCACAGGAAGTTTGCTATCAAGGATAGCATACGGCAGAATTATAACGAAAATGGAATAGGTACGGTAGACACTTTCAACTACTTTTAATTACATCTTTTTAAATAAAGCTAATATGGATATGAAACTTTTAGTATTGCATAGAGAAACATGTCAGCCTTCTGATGATGCCACGTTTGCCGCATTTGGACAATTTTCAGGATTTTCATGATCGGATACATGGAGCAATCTAGCCCGGGAAGTTTGCTATCAAGGAAAGCATACGGCAGAAATGTAGCGAATAGGTACGGTAGACACTTTCAACTACTTTTAATTACATCTTTTTAACTAAAGCCAATATGGATATGAACTTATATTATTGAATAGAGAAACATGTAAGCTTTCCGATGATTCCAGGATTGCTGCATTTTGACCAGTTTCAGGATTTTTATGATTGGATATGTAATGTCATAAAGCACGGGAAGTTTGTGATCAAGGATAGCATACGGCAGAAATTTAGCGAAAATGGAATAGGTACGGTAGAAACTTTCAACTACTTTTAATTACATCTGTTTAACTAAAGCTAATATGGATATGAAACTTATAGTATTGGATACGGGAACATGTTAGCTTTCTGATGATGCCACGTTTGCCGCATTGGACCTTTTTCAGGATTTTTATGATCGGATATATGGAGCAATCTAGCGCGGGAAGTTCGCTATCATAGGTACGGTAGAAACTTTCAACTACTTTTAATTACATCTTTTAACTAAAGCTAATATGGATATGAAACTTATTATATTGCATAGAGAAACATGTAAACGTTCCGATGATGCCAAGATTACTGGGTTTGGACCATTGTCAGGATTTTTATGATGGGATATGTAATGTCATATAGCACGGGAAGTTTGCTATCAAGGATAGCATACGGCAGAAATGTAGCCAAAACGGATTAGGTACGGTAGAAACTTTCAACTATTTTTAATTACATCTTTTTTACTAAAGCCAATATGGATATGAAACTTATATTATTTGATAGAGGAACATGTAAACGTTCCGATGAGGCCAAGATTGCTGCGTTTGGACCATTGTCAGGATTTTTATGATGGGATATGTAATGTCATATAGCACGGGAAGTTTGCTATCAAGGATAGCATACGGCAAAATTGTAACGAAAATGGAATAGGTACGGTAGAAACTTTCAACTTCTTTCAACAATATCTTTTTACCTACAGCAAATATGGATATAAAATTTACATCATTGGATAGAGGAACATCCAAGCTTTCCAATGATGCTGCCATTGCTGCATTTGGACCATTGTCTAGATTTTTATGATTGGATATATGGAGCAATCTAGCACGGGAAGTTTGCTATCATGAATTGCCTGTGGCAGAACTGCAGTTAAGGTGGAAGAGACAATGTAAAACCTGTAAACTTCTTTCAACAATATCTTTTTACCTACAGCAAATATGGATATGAAACTTACATCATTGGATATAGAAACATGTACGTTTTCCGAAGGTGCAAAGATTGTTGCTATTGGACCATTGGCAGGATTTGTATGATTGGATATGTAATGTCATAAAGCACGGGAAGTTTGCGATCAAGGATAGCATAGGGCAGAAATTTAGCGAAAATGGAATAGGTACGGTAGAAAATCTCAACTTCTTTCAACAATATCTTTTTACCTAAACCAAATATCGATATGAAACTTTTATCATTGGATAGAAAAACATGTAAGCTTTCCGATGATGCCAAGATTGCAAGATTTGGACTATTTTCAGGATCTTTATCATTGGATATGTAATGTCATGTAGCACGGGAAGTTTGCAATTAAGGATAGCACACGGCAGAAATGTAGCGAAAACGGACTGGGTACGGTAGAAACTTTCAACTATTTTTAATTACATCTTTTTCACTAAAGCCAATATGGATATGAAACTTATATTATTGGATAGAGGAACATGTAAACGTTCCGATGATGCCACGATTGCAAGATTTGGACTATTTTCAGGATCTTTATCATTGGATATGTAATGTCATATAGCACGGGAAGTTTGCAATTAAGGATAGCACACGGCAGAAATGTAGCGAAAACGGACTGGGTACGGTAGAAACTTTCAACTATTTTTAATTACATCTTTTTTACTAAAGCCAATATGGATATGAAACTTATATTATTGGATAGAGGAACATGTAAACGTTCCGATGATGCCACGATTGCTGCGTTTGGACCATTGTCAAGATTTTTATGATGGGATATGTAATGTCATATAGCACGGGAAGTTTGCTATCAAGGATAGCATACGGCAAAATTGTAACGAAAATGGAATAGGTACGGTAGACACTTTCAACTACTTTTAATTACATCTTTTTTACTAAAGCCAATATGGATATGAAACTTATATTTTTGGATAGAGGAACATGTAAAAGTTCCGATGATGCCAAGATTGCTGCGTTTGGACCATTGTCAGGATTTTTATGATTGGATATGTAATGTCATATAGCACTGGAAGTTTGCGATCAAGGATAGCATACGGCAGAAATGTAGAGAAAATGGAATAGGTACGGTAGAAACTTTCAACTTCTTTCAACAATATCTTTTTACCTACAGCAAATATGGATATAAAACTTACATCATTGGATAGAGGAACATGCAAGCTTTCCAATGATGCTGCCATTGCTGCATTTGGACCATTGTCTGGATTTTTAAGATGGGATATGTTATGTCATATAGCACGGGAAGTTTGCTATCAAGGATAGCATACGGCAAAATTGTAGCGAAAATGGAATAGGTACGGTAGAAACTTTTAACTTCTTTCAACAATATCTTTTTACCTACAGCAAATATGGATATAAAACTTACATCATTGGATAGAGGAACATGCAAGCTTTCCAATGATGCTGCCATTGCTGCATTTGGACCATTATCTGGATTTTTAGGATCGGATATATGGAGCAATCTAGCACGGGAAGTTTGCTATCATGGATTGCCTGTGGCAGAACTGCAGTTAAAGTGGAAGAGACAATGTAAAACCTGTAAACGTCTTTCAACAATATATTTTTACCTAAACCAAATATCGATATGAAACTTTTATCATTGGATAGAAAAACATGTAAGCTTTCCGAGGATGCCAAGATTGCAAGATTTTGACTATTTTCAGGATTTTTATCATTGGATATGTAATGTCATATAGCACGGGAAGTTTGCGATTAAGGATAGCATACGGCAGAAATGTAACGAAAACGGACTAGGTACGGTAGAAACTTTCAACTATTTTTAATTACATCTTTTTTACTAAAGCGAATATGGATATGAAACTTATATTATTGGATAGAGGAACATGTAAACGTTCCGATGATGCCAAGATTGCTGCGTTTGGACCATTGTCAGGATTTTTATGATGGGATATGTAATGTCATATAGCACGGGAAGTTTGCTATCAAGGATAGCATACGGCAAAATTGTTGCGAAAATGGAATAGGTACGGTAGAAACTTTCAACTTCTTTCAACAATATCTTTTTACCTACAGCAAATATGGATATAAAACTTACATCATTGGATATAGAAACATGTACTCTTTCCGAAGGTGCAAAGATTGTTGCTATTGGACCATTGGCAGGATTTGTATGATTGGATATGTAATGTCATAAAGCACGGGAAGTTTGCGATCAAGGATAGCATACGGCAGAAATTTAGCGAAAATGGAATAGGTACAGTAGAAACTTTCAACTACTTTTAATTACATCTTTTTTACTAAAGCCAATATGGATATGAAACTTATATTATTGGATAGAGGAACATGTAAAAGTTTCGATGATGCCAAGATTGTTGCGTTTGGACCATTGTCAGGATCTTTATCATTGGATATGTAATGTCATATAGCACGGGAAGTTTGCAATTAAGGATAGCACACGGCAGAAATGTAGCGAAAACGGACTGGGTACGGTAGAAACTTTCAACTATTTTTAATTACATCTTTTTTACTAAAGCCAATATGGATATGAAACTTATATTATTGGATAGAGGAACATGTAAAAGTTCCAATGATGCCAAGATTGCTGCGTTTGGACCATTGTCAGGATTTTTATGATTGGATATGTAATGTCATATAGCACTGGAAGTTTGCGATCAAGGATAGCATACGGCAGAAATGTAGAGAAAATGGAATAGGTACGGTAGAAACTTTCAACTTCTTTCAACAATATCTTTTTACCTACAGCAAATATGGATATAAAACTTACATCATTGGATAGAGGAACATGCAAGCTTTCCAATGATGCTGCCATTGCTGCATTTGGACCATTGTCTGGATTTTTATGATCGGATATATGGAGCAATGTAGCACAGGAAGTTTGCTATCATGGATTGCCTGTGGCAGAACTGCAGTTAAAGTGGAAGAGACAATGTAAAACCTTGTAAACTTCTTTCAACAATATCTTTTTACCTACAGCAAATATGGATATGAAACTTACATCATTGGATATAGAAACATGTACGTTTTCCGAAGGTGCAAAGATTGTTGCTATTGGACCATTGGCAGGATTTGTATGATTGGATATGTAATGTCATAAAGCACGGGAAGTTTGCGATCAAGGATAGCATACGGCAGAAATTTAGCGAAAATGGAATAGGTACGGTAGAAACTCTCAACTTCTTTCAACAATATCTTTTTACCTAAACCAAATATCGATATGAAACTTTTATCATTGGATAGAGGAACATGTTAGCTTTCCGATGATGCCAAGATTGCAAGATTTGGACTATTTTCAGGATCTTTATCATTGGATATGTAATGTCATAAAGCACGGGAAGTTTGCGATCAAGGATAGCATACGGCAGAAATGTAGCGAAAACGGATTAGGTACGGTAGAAACTTTCAACTATTTTTAATTACATCTTTTTTACTAAAGCCAATATGGATATGAAACTTATATTATTGGATAGAGGAACATGTAAACGTTCCGATGATGCCAAGATTGCTGCGTTTGGGCCATTGTCAGGATTTTTATGATGGGATATCTAATGTCATATAGCACGGGAAGTTTGCTATCAGGGATAGCATACGGCAAAATTGTAGCGAAAATGGAATAGGTACAGTAGAAACTTTCAAATCTTTAATAACATCTTTTTAACTAAAGCTAATATGGATATGAAACTTACATCATTGGATAGAGAAACAAGCAAGCTTTCCAATGATGCTGCCATTGCTGCATTTGGACCATTGTCTGGATTCTTATGATCGGATATATGGAGCAATCTAGCGCGGGAAGTTTGCTATCATGGATTGCCTGTAGCAGAACTGCAGTTAGGGTGGAAGAGACAATGTAAAACCTGTAAACTTCTTTCAACAATATCTTTTTACCTACGGCAAATATGGATATGAAACTTATATTATTGGATAGAGGAACATGTAAAAGTTCCAATGATGCCAAGATTGCTGCGTTTGGACCATTGTCAGGATTTTTATGATTGGATATGTAATGTCATATAGCACGGGAAGTTTGCGATCAAGGATAGCATACGGCAGAAATGTAGAGAAAATGCAATAGGTACAGTAGAAACTTTCAAATACTTTTAATTACATCTTTTTAACTAAAGCTAATATGGATATGAAACTTATAATATTGCATAGAGAAACATGTAAGCTTTCCGATGATGCCCAGATTACCCCGTTTGGACCATTTTCGGGATTTTTAAGATGGGATATGTAATGTCATACAGAACAGGAAGTTTGCGATCAAGGATAGCATACGGCAGAAATGTAGAGAAAATGGAATAGGTACGGTAGAAACTTTCAACTTCTTTCAACAATATCTTTTTACCTACAGCAAATATGGATATAAAACTTACATCATTGGATAGAGGAACATGCAAGCTTTCCAATGATGCTGCCATTGCTGCATTTGGACCATTGTCTGGATTTTTAAGATGGGATATGTTATGTCATATAGCACGGGAAGTTTGCTATCAAGGATAGCATACGGCAAAATTGTAGCGAAAATGGAATAGGTACGGTAGAAACTTTCAACTTCTTTCAACAATATCTTTTTACCTACAGCAAATATGGATATAAAACTTACATCATTGGATAGAGGAACATGCAAGTTTTTGAATGATGCTACCATTGCTGCATTTGGACCATTGTCTGGATTTTTATGATCGGATATATGGAGCAATCTAGCACGGGAAGTTTGCTATCATGGATTGCCTGTGGCAGAACTGCAGTTAAAGTGGAAGAGACAATGTAAAACCTGTAAACATCTTTGAACAATATCTTTTTACCTAAACCAAATATCGATATGAAACTTTTATCATTGGATTGAAAAACATGTAAGCTTTCCGATGATGCCAAGATTGCAAGATTTGGACTATTTTCAGGATTTTTATCATTGGATATGTAATGTCATATAGCACCGGAAGTTTGCGATTAAGGATAGCATACGGCAGAAATGTAGCGAAAACGGTCTAGGTACGGTAGAAACTTTCAACTATTTTTATTACATCTTTTTTACTAAAGCCAATATGGATATGAAACTTATATTATTGGATAGAGGAACATGTAAACGTTCCAATGATGCCAAGATTGCTGGGTTTGGACCATTGTCAGGATTTTTATGATGGGATATGTAATGTCATATAGCACGGGAAGTTTGCTATCAAGGATAGCATACGGCAAAATTGTTGCGAAAATGGAATAGGTACGGAGAAACTTTCAACTTCTTTCAACAATATCTTTTTACCTACAGCAAATATGGATATAAAACTTACATCATTGGATATAGAAACATGTACGCTTTCCGAAGGTGCAAAGATTGTTGCTATTGGACCATTGGCAGGATTTGTATGATTGGATATGTAATGTCATAAAGCACGGGAAGTTTGCGATCAAGGATAGCATACGGCAGAAATTTAGCGAAAATGGAATAGGTACAGTAGAAACTTTCAACTACTTTTAATTACATCTTTTTTACTAAAGCCAATATGGATATGAAACTTATATTATTGGATAGAGGAACATGTAAAAGTTTCGATGATGCCAAGATTGTTGCGTTTGGACCATTGTCAGGATCTTTATCATTGGATATGTAATGTCATATAGCACGGGAAGTTTGCAATTAAGGATAGCACACGGCAGAAATGTAGCGAAAACGGACTGGGTACGGTAGAAACTTTCAACTATTTTTAATTACATCTTTTTTACTAAAGCCAATATGGATATGAAACTTATATTATTGGATAGAGGAACATGTAAAAGTTCCAATGATGCCAAGATTGCTGCGTTTGGACCATTGTCAGGATTTTTATGATTGGATATGTAATGTCATATAGCACTGGAAGTTTGCGATCAAGGATAGCATACGGCAGAAATGTAGAGAAAATGGAATAGGTACGGTAGAAACTTTCAACTTCTTTCAACAATATCTTTTTACCTACAGCAAATATGGATATAAAACTTACATCATTGGATAGAGGAACATGCAAGCTTTCTAATGATGCTTGCCATTGCTGCATTTGGACCATTGTCTGGATTTTTATGATCGGATATATGGAGCAATGTAGCACAGGAAGTTTGCTATCATGGATTGCCTGTGGCAGAACTGCAGTTAAAGTGGAAGAGACAATGTAAAACCTTGTAAACTTCTTTCAACAATATCTTTTTACCTACAGCAAATATGGATATGAAACTTACATCATTGGATATAGAAACATGTACGTTTTCCGAAGGTGCAAAGATTGTTGCTATTGGACCATTGGCAGGATTTGTATGATTGGATATGTAATGTCATAAAGCACGGGAAGTTTGCGATCAAGGATAGCATACGGCAGAAATTTAGCGAAAATGGAATAGGTACGGTAGAAACTCTCAACTTCTTTCAACAATATCTTTTTACCTAAACCAAATATCGATATGAAACTTTTATCATTGGATAGAGGAACATGTTAGCTTTCCGATGATGCCAAGATTGCAAGATTTGGACTATTTTCAGGATCTTTATCATTGGATATGTAATGTCATAAAGCACGGGAAGTTTGCGATCAAGGATAGCATACGGCAGAAATGTAGCGAAAACGGATTAGGTACGGTAGAAACTTTCAACTATTTTTAATTACATCTTTTTTACTAAAGCCAATATGGATATGAAACTTATATTATTGGATAGAGGAACATGTAAACGTTCCGATGATGCCAAGATTGCTGCGTTTGGGCCATTGTCAGGATTTTTATGATGGGATATCTAATGTCATATAGCACGGGAAGTTTGCTATCAGGGATAGCATACGGGCAAAATTGTAGCGAAAATGGAATAGGTACAGTAGAAACTTTCAAATCTTTAATAACATCTTTTTAACTAAAGCTAATATGGATATGAAACTTACATCATTGGATAGAGAAACAAGCAAGCTTTCCAATGATGCTGCCATTGCTGCATTTGGACCATTGTCTGGATTCTTATGATCGGATATATGGAGCAATCTAGCGCGGGAAGTTTGCTATCATGGATTGCCTGTAGCAGAACTGCAGTTAGGGTGGAAGAGACAATGTAAAACCTGTAAACTTCTTTCAACAATATCTTTTTACCTACGGCAAATATGGATATGAAACTTATATTATTGGATAGAGGAACATGTAAAAGTTCCAATGATGCCAAGATTGCTGCGTTTGGACCATTGTCAGGATTTTTATGATTGGATATGTAATGTCATATAGCACGGGAAGTTTGCGATCAAGGATAGCATACGGCAGAAATGTAGAGAAAATGCAATAGGTACAGTAGAAACTTTCAAATACTTTTAATTACATCTTTTTAACTAAAGCTAATATGGATATGAAACTTATAATATTGCATAGAGAAACATGTAAGCTTTCCGATGATGCCCAGATTACCCCGTTTGGACCATTTTCGGGATTTTTAAGATGGGATATGTAATGTCATACAGAACAGGAAGTTTGCGATCAAGGATAGCATACGGCAGAAATGTAGCGAAAATGGAATAGGTACGGTAGAAACTTTCAACTACTTTTAAATAAATCTGTTTAACTAAAGCCAATATGGATATGAAATTTATAGTATTGGATAGACGAACATGTCAGCTTTCCGATGATGCCAAGATTGCAAGATTTGGACTATTTTCAGGATTTTTATCATGGGATATGTAATGTCATATAGCACGGGAAGTTTGCGATTAAGGATAGCATACGGCAGAAATGTAGTGAAAACGGATTAGGTACGGTAGAAACTTTCAACTATTTTTAATTACATCTTTTTTACTAAAGCCAATATGGATATGAAACTTATATTATTGGATAGAGGAACATGTAAACGTTCCGATGATGCCAAGATTGCTGCGTTTGGACCATTGTCACGATTTTTATGATGGGATATGTAATGTCATATAGCACAGGAAGTTTGCAATCAAGGATAGCATACGGCAAAATTGTAGCGAAAATGGAATAGGTACGGTAGAAACTTTCAACTTCTTTCAACAATATCTTTTTACCTACAGCAAATATGGATATAAAACTTACATCATTGGATAGAGAAACAAGCAAGCTTTCCAATGATGCTGCCATTGCTGCATTTGGACCATTGTCTGGATTTTTATGATTGGATATATGGAGCAATCTAGCACGGGAAGTTTGCTATCATGGATTGCCTGTAGCAGAACTGCAGTTAAGGTGGAAGAGACAATGTAAAACCTGTAAACTTCTTTCAACAATATCTTTTTACCTACGGCAAATATGGATATGAAACTTATATTATTGGATAGAGGAACATGTAAAAGTTCCAATGATGCCAAGATTGCTGCGTTTGGACCATTGTCAGGATTTTTATGATTGGATATGTAATGTCATATAGCACGGGAAGTTTGCGATCAAGGATAGCATACGGCAGAAATGTAGAGAAAATGCAATAGGTACGGTAGAAACTTTCAAATACTTTCAATAATATCTTTTTACCTAAACCAAATATCGATATGAGACTTTTATCATTGGATAGAAAAACATGTAAGCTTTCCGATGATGCCAAGATTGCAAGATTTGGACTATTTTCAGGATTTTTATCATTGGATATGTAATGTCATATAGCACGGGAAGTTTGCGATCAAGGATAGCATACGGCAGAAATGTAGCGAAAACGGACTGGGTACGGTAGAAACTTTCAACTATTTTTAATTACATCTTTTTTACTAAAGCCAATATGGATATGAAACTTTTATCATTGGATAGAGGAACATGTAAACGTTCCGATGATGCCAAGATTGCTGCGTTTGGACCATTGTCAGGATTTTTATGATGGGATATGTAATGTCATATAGCACGGGAAGTTTGCTATCAAGGATAGCATACGGCAAAATTGTAGCGAAAATGGAATAGGTACGGAAGAAACTTTCAACTTCTTTCAACAATATCTTTTTACCTACAGCAAATATGGATATAAAACTTACATCATTGGATAGAGGAACATGCAAGCTTTCCAATGATGCTGCCATTGCTGCATTTGGACCATTGTCTGGATTTTTATGATCGGATATATGGAGCAATCTAGCACGGGAAGTTTGCTATCATGGATTGCCTGTGGCAGAACTGCAGTTAAAGTGGAAGAGACAATGTAAAACCTGTAAACTTCTTTCAACAATATCTTTTTACCTACAGCAAATATGGATATGAAACTTACATCATTGGATATAGAAACATGTACGCTTTCCGAAGCTGCAAAGATTGTTGCTATTGGACCATTGGCAGGATTTTTATGATTGGATATGTAATGTCACAAAGCACGGGAAGTTTGCGATCAAGGATAGCATACGGCAGAAATGTAGCGAAAACGGATTAGGTACGGTAGAAACTTTCAACTATTTTTAATTACATCTTTTTTACTAAAGCCAATATGGATATGAAACTTATATTATTGGATAGAGGAACATGTAAACGTTCCGATGATGCCAAGATTGCTGCGTTTGGACCATTGTCAGGATTTTTATGATGGGATATGTAATGTCATATAGCACGGGAAGTTTGCTATCAAGGATAGCATACGGCAAAATTGTAGCGAAAATGGAATAGGTACGGAAGAAACTTTCAACTTCTTTCAACAATATCTTTTTACCTACAGCAAATATGGATATAAAACTTACATCATTGGATAGAGGAACATGCAAGCTTTCCAATGATGCTGCCATTGCTGCATTTGGACCATTGTCTGGATTTTTATGATCGGATATATGGAGCAATCTAGCACGGGAAGTTTGCTATCATGGATTGCCTGTGGCAGAACTGCAGTTAAAGTGGAAGAGACAATGTAAAACCTGTAAACTTCTTTCAACAATATCTTTTTACCTACAGCAAATATGGATATGAAACTTACATCATTGGATATAGAAACATGTACGCTTTCCGAAGCTGCAAAGATTGTTGCTATTGGACCATTGGCAGGATTTTTATGATTGGATATGTAATGTCACAAAGCACGGGAAGTTTGCGATCAAGGATAGCATACGGCAGAAATGTAGCGAAAACGGATTAGTTACGGTAGAAACTTTCAACTATTTTTAATTACATCTTTTTTACTAAAGCCAATATGGATATGAAACTTATATTATTGGATAGAGGAACATGTAAACGTTCCGATGATGCCAAGATTGCTGCGTTTGGACCATTGTCAGGATTTTTATGATGGGATATGTAATGTCATATAGCACGGGAAGTTTGCTATCAAGGATAGCATACGGCAAAATTGTAACGAAAATGGAAAAGGTACGGTAGAAACTTTCAACTACTTTTAATTACATCTTTTTTTACTAAAGCCAATATGGACATGAAACTTATATTATTGGATAGAGGAACATGTAAAAGTTCCAATGATGCCAAGATTGCTGCGTTTGGACCATTGTCAGGATTTTTATGATTGGATATGTAATGTCATATAGCACGGGAAGTTTGCGATCAAGGATAGCATACGGCAGAAATGTAGAGAAAATGCAATAGGTACAGTAGAAACTTTCAAATACTTTTAATTACATCTTTTTAACTAAAGCTAATATGGATATGAAACTTATAATATTGCATAGAGAAACATGTAAGCTTTCCGATGATGCCCAGATTACCGCGTTTGGACCATTTTCAGGATTTTTAAGATCATGGGATATGTAATGTCATATAGCACAGGAAGTTTGCGATCAAGGATAGCATACGGCAGAAATGTAGCGAAAATGAAATAGGTACGGTAGAAACTTTCAACTACTTTTAAATAAATCTGTTTAACTAAAGCCAATATGGATATGAAATTTATAGTATAGGATACGGGAACATGTCAGCTTTCCGATGATGCCAAGATTGCAAGATTTGGACTATTTTCAGGATTTTTATCATGGGATATGTAATGTCATATAGCACGGGAAGTTTGCGATTAAGGATAGCATACGGCAGAAATGTAGCGAAAACGGACTGGGTACGGTAGAAACTTTCAACTATTTTTAATTACATCTTTTTTACTAAAGCCAATATGGATATGAAACTTATATTATTGGATAGAGGAACATGTAAACGTTCCGATGATGCCAAGATTGCTGCGTTTGGACCATTGTCAGGATTTTTATGATGGGATATGTAATGTCATATAGAACGGGAAGTTTGCTATCAAGGATAGCATACGGCAAAATTGTAGCGAAAATGGAATAGGTACGGTAGAAACTTTCAACTTTTTTCAACAATATCTTTTAACCTACAGCAAATATGGATATAAAACTTACATCATTGGATAGAGGAACATGCAAGCTTTCCAATGATGCTGCCATTGCTGCATTTGAACCATTATCTGGATTTTTATGATCGGATATATGGAGCAATCTAGCACGGGAAGTTTGCTATCATGGATTGCCTGTGGCAGAACTGCAGTTAAAGTGGAAGAGACAATGTAAAACCTGTAAACTTCTTTCAACAATATCTTTTTACCTACAGCAAATATGGATATGAAACTTACATCATTGGATATAGAAACATGTATGCTTTCCGAAGGTGCAAAGATTGTTGCTATTGGACCATTGGCAGGATTTTTATGATTGGATATGTAATGTCACAAAGCACGGAAAGTTTGCGATCAAGGATAGCATACGGCAGAAATGTAGCGAAAACGGATTAGGTACGGTAGAAACTTTCAACTATTTTTAATTACATCTTTTTTACTAAAGCCAATATGGATATGAAACTTATATTATTGGATAGAGGAACATGTAAACGTTCCGATGATGCCAAGATTGCTGCGTTTGGACCATTGTCAGGATTTTTATGATGGGATATCTAATGTCATATAGCACGGGAAGTTTGCTATCAGGGATAGCATACGGCAAAATTGTAGCGAAAATGGAATAGGTACAGTAGAAACTTTCAAATACTTTTAATAACATCTTTTTAACTAAAGGTAATATGGATATGAAACTTATAATATTGCATAGAGAAACATGTAAGCTTTCCGATGATGCCAAGATTACCGCGTTTGGACCATTTTCAGGAGTTTTAAGATGGGATATGTAATGTCATATAGCACAGGAAGTTTGCGATCAAGGATAGCATACGGCAAAATTGTAGCGAAAATGGAATAGGTACGGTAGAAACTTTCAACTTCTTTCAACAATATCTTTTTACCTACAGCAAATATGGATATAAAACTTACATCATTGGATAGAGAAACAAGCAAGCTTTCCAATGATGCTGCCATTGCTGCATTTGGACCATTGTCTGGATTCTTATGATCGGATATATGGAGCAATCTAGCACGGGAAGTTTGCTATCATGGATTGCCTGTAGCAGAACTGCAGTTAAGGTGGAAGAGACAATGTAAAACCTGTAAACTTCTTTCAACAATATCTTTTTACCTACAGCAAATATGGATATGAAACTTATATTATTGGATAGAGGAACATGTAAAAGTTCCAATGATGCCAAGATTGCTGCGTTTGGACCATTGTCAGGATTTTTATGATTGGATATGTAATGTCATATAGCACGGGAAGTTTGCGATCAAGGATAGCATACGGCAGAAATGTAGAGAAAATGCAATAGGTACAGTAGAAACTTTCAAATACTTTTAATTACATCTTTTTAACTAAAGCTAATATGGATATGAAACTTATAATATTGCATAGAGAAACATGTAAGCTTTCCCATGATGCCCAGATTACCGCGTTTGGACCATTTTCGGGATTTTTAAGATGGGATATGTAATGTCATACAGCACAGGAAGTTTGCGATCAAGGATAGCATACGGCAGAAATGTAGCGAAAATGGAATAGGTACGGTAGAAACTTTCAACTACTTTTAAATAAATCTGTTTAACTAAAGCCAATATGGATATGAAATTTATAGTATAGGATACGGGAACATGTCAGCTTTCCGATGATGCCAAGATTGCAAGATTTGGACTATTTTCAGGATTTTTATCATGGGATATGTAATGTCATATAGCACGGGAAGTTTGCGATTAAGGATAGCATACGGCAGAAATGTAGCGAAAACGGACTGGGTACGGTAGAAACTTTCAACTATTTTTAATTACATCTTTTTTACTAAAGCCAATATGGATATGAAACTTATATTATTGGATAGAGGAACATGTAAACGTTCCGATGATGCCAAGATTGCTGCGTTTGGACCATTGTCAGGATTTTTATGATGGGATATGTAATGTCATATAGAACGGGAAGTTTGCTATCAAGGATAGCATACGGCAAAATTGTAGCGAAAATGGAATAGGTACGGTAGAAACTTTCAACTTTTTTCAACAATATCTTTTAACCTACAGCAAATATGGATATAAAACTTACATCATTGGATAGAGAAACAAGCAAGCTTTCCAATGATGCTGCCATTGCTGCATTTGGACCATTGTCTGGATTCTTATGATCGGATATATGGAGCAATCTAGCGCGGGAAGTTTGCTATCATGGATTGCCTGTGGCAGAACTGCAGTTAAAGTGGAAGAGACAATGTAAAACCTGTAAACTTCTTTCAACAATATCTTTTTACCTACAGCAAATATGGATATGAAACTTACATCATTGGATATAGAAACATGTATGCTTTCCGAAGGTGCAAAGATTGTTGCTATTGGACCATTGGCAGGATTTTCATGATTGGATATGTAATGTCACAAAGCACGGGAAGTTTGCGATCAAGGATAGCATACGGCAGAAATGTAGCGAAAACGGATTAGGTACGGTAGAAACTTTCAACTATTTTTAATTACATCTTTTTTACTAAAGCCAATATGGATATGAAACTTATATTATTGGATAGAGGAACATGTAAACGTTCCGATGATGCCAAGATTGCTGCGTTTGGGCCATTGTCAGGATTTTTATGATGGGATATCTAATGTCATATAGCACGGGAAGTTTGCTATCAGGGATAGCATACGGCAAAATTGTAGCGAAAATGGAATAGGTACAGTAGAAACTTTCAAATCTTTAATAACATCTTTTTAACTAAAGCTAATATGGATATGAAACTTATAATATTGCATAGAGAAACATGTAAGCTTTCCGATGATGCCACAATTACCGCGTTTGGACCATTTTCAGGATTTTTAAGATGGGATATGTAATGTCATATAGCACAGGAAGTTTGCGATCAAGGATAGCATACGGCAAAATTGTAGCGAAAATGGAATAGGTACGGTAGAAACTTTCAACTTCTTTCAACAATATCTTTTTACCTACAGCAAATATGGATATAAAACTTACATCATTGGATAGAGAAACAAGCAAGCTTTCCAATGATGCTGCCATTGCTGCATTTGGACCATTGTCTGGATTTTTATGATTGGATATATGGAGCAATCTAGCACGGGAAGTTTGCTATCATGGATTGCCTGTAGCAGAACTGCAGTTAAGGTGGAAGAGACAATGTAAAACCTGTAAACTTCTTTCAACAATATCTTTTTACCTACGGCAAATATGGATATGAAACTTATATTATTGGATAGAGGAACATGTAAAAGTTCCAATGATGCCAAGATTGCTGCGTTTGGACCATTGGCAGGATTTTTATGATTGGATATGTAATGTCATATAGCACGGGAAGTTTGCGATCAAGGATAGCATACGGCAGAAATGTAGAGAAAATGCAATAGGTACAGTAGAAACTTTCAAATACTTTTAATTACATCTTTTTAACTAAAGCTAATATGGATATGAAACTTATAATATTGCATAGAGAAACATGTAAGCTTTCCGATGATGCCCAGATTACCCCGTTTGGACCATTTTCGGGATTTTTAAGATGGGATATGTAATGTCATACAGAACAGGAAGTTTGCGATCAAGGATAGCATACGGCAGAAATGTAGCGAAAATGGAATAGGTACGGTAGAAACTTTCAACTACTTTTAAATAAATCTGTTTAACTAAAGCCAATATGGATATGAAATTTATAGTATTGGATAGACGAACATGTCAGCTTTCCGATGATGCCAAGATTGCAAGATTTGGACTATTTTCAGGATTTTTATCATGGGATATGTAATGTCATATAGCACGGAAGTTTGCGATTAAGGATAGCATACGGCAGAAATGTAGTGAAAACGGATTAGGTACGGTAGAAACTTTCAACTATTTTTAATTACATCTTTTTTACTAAGCCAATATGGATATGAAACTTATATTATTGGATAGAGGAACATGTAAACGTTCCGATGATGCCAAGATTGCTGCGTTTGGACCATTGTCACGATTTTTTATGATGGGATATATAATGTCATATAGCACAGGAAGTTTGCAATCAAGGATAGCATACGGCAAAATTGTAGCGAAAATGGAATAGGTACGGTAGAAACTTTCAACTTCTTTCAACAATATCTTTTTACCTACAGCAAATATGGATATAAAACTTACATCATTGGATAGAGAAACAAGCAAGCTTTCCAATGATGCTGCCATTGCTGCATTTGGACCATTGTCTGGATTTTATGATTGGATATATGGAGCAATCTAGCACGGGAAGTTTGCTATCATGGATTGCCTGTAGCAGAACTGCAGTTAAGGTGGAAGAGACAATGTAAAACCTGTAAACTTCTTTCAACAATATCTTTTTACCTACGGCAAATATGGATATGAAACTTATATTATTGGATAGAGGAACATGTAAAAGTTCCAATGATGCCAAGATTGCTGCGTTTGGACCATTGTCAGGATTTTTATGATTGGATATGTAATGTCATATAGCACGGGAAGTTTGCGATCAAGGATAGCATACGGCAGAAATGTAGAGAAAATGCAATAGGTACGGTAGAAACTTTCAAATACTTTCAATAATATCTTTTTACCTAAACCAAATATCGATATGAGACTTTTATCATTGGATAGAAAAACATGTAAGCTTTCCGATGATGCCAAGATTGCAAGATTTGGACTATTTTCAGGATTTTTATCATTGGATATGTAATGTCATATAGCACGGGAAGTTTGCGATTAAGGATAGCATACGGCAGAAATGTAGCGAAAACGGACTGGGTACGGTAGAAACTTTCAACTATTTTTAATTACATCTTTTTTACTAAAGCCAATATGGATATGAAACTTATATTATTGGATAGAGGAACATGTAAACGTTCCGATGATGCCAAGATTGCTGCGTTTGGACCATTGTCAGGATTTTTATGATGGGATATGTAATGTCATATAGAACGGGAAGTTTGCTATCAAGGATAGCATACGGCAAAATTGTAGCGAAAATGGAATAGGTACGGTAGAAACTTTCAACTTCTTTCAACAATATCTTTTAACCTACAGCAAATATGGATATAAAACTTACATCATTGGATAGAGGAACATGCAAGCTTTCCAATGATGCTGCCATTGCTGCATTTGAACCATTGTCTGGATTTTTATGATCAGATATATGGAGCAATCTAGCACGGGAAGTTTGCTATCATGGATTGCCTGTGGCAGAACTGCAGTTAAAGTGGAAGAGACAATGTAAAACCTGTAAACTTCTTTCAACAATATCTTTTTACCTACAGCAAATATGGTTATGAAACTTACATCATTGGATATAGAAACATGTATGCTTTTCGAAGGTGCAAAGATTGTTGCTATTGGACCATTGGCAGGATTTTTATGGTTGGATATGTAATGTCATATAGCACGGGAAGTTTGCGATCAAGGATAGCATACGGCAGAAATGTATAGAAAATGCAATAGGTACAGTAGAAACTTTTAAATACTTTTAATTACATCTTTTTAACTAAAGCTAATATGGATATGAAACTTATAATATTGCATAGAAAAACATGTAAGCTTTCCGATGATGCCCAGATTACCGCGTTTGGACCATTTTCGGGATTTTTAAGATGGGATATGTAATGTCATATAGCACAGGAAGTTTGCGATCAAGGATAGCATACGGCAGAAATGTAGCGAAAATGGAATAGGTACGGTAGAAACTTTCAACTACTTTTAAACAAATCTGTTTAACTAAAGCCAATATGGATATGAAATTTATAGTATTGGATACGGGAACATGTCAGCTTTCCGATGATGCCAAGATTGCAAGATTTGGACTATTTTCAGGATTTTTATCATGGGATATGTAATGTCATATAGCACGGGAAGTTTGCAATCAAGGATAGCATACGGCAGAAATGTAGAGAAAATGCAATAGGTACAGTAGAAACTTTGAAATACTTTTAATTACATTTTTTTACCTGAGCTAATATGGGTATGAAACTTATAATATTGCACAGAGAAACATGTAGGCCTAAGCTTTCTGATGATGCCAAGAGTACCGCGTTTGGACCATTTTCTTGATTTTTAAGATGGGATATGTAATGTCATATAGCACAGGAAGTTTGCAATCAAGGATAGCATACGGCAGAAATTTAGCGAAAATGGAATAGGTACTGTAGAAACTTTCAACTTCTTTCAACAATATCTTTTTACCTAAAGCCAATATGGATATGAAACTTTTATCATTGGATAGAAAAACATGTAAGCTTTCCGATGATGCTGCCATTGCTGCATTTGGACCATTGTCTGGATTTTTAGGATCGGATATATGGAGCAATCTAGCACGGGAAGTTTGCTATCATGGATTGCCTGTGGCAGAACTGCAGTTAAAGTGGAAGAGACAATGTAAAACCTGTAAACTTCTTTCAACAATATATTTTTACCTACAGCAAATATGGATATGAAACTTACATCATTGGATATAGAAACATGTATGCTTTTCGAAGGTGCAAAGATTGTTGCTATTGGACCATTGGCAGGATTTGTATGATTGGATATGTAATGTCATAAAGCACGGGAAGTTTGCGATCAAGGATAGCATACGGCAGAAATTTAGCGAAAATGGAATAGGTACGGTAGAAACTTTCAACTTCTTTCAACAATATCTTTTTACCTAAACCAAATATCGATATGAAACTTTTATCATTGGATAGAAAAACATGTAAGCTTTCCGATGATGCCAAGATTGGAAGATTTGGACTATTTTCAGGATTTTTATCATTGGATATGTAATGTCATATAGCACGGGAAGTTTGCGATTAAGGATAGCATACGGCAGAAATGTAGCGAAAATGGAATAGGTACGGTAGAAACTTTCAACTTCTTTCAATAATATCTTTTCACCTAAACCAAATATCGATATGAAACTTTTATCATTGGATAGAAAAACATGCAAGCTTTCCGATGATGCCAAGATTGCAAGATTTGGACTATTTTCAGGATTTTTATCATTGGATATGTAATGTCATATAGCACGGGAAGTTTGCGATTAAGGATAGCATACGGCAGAAATGTAGCGAAAACGGACTGGGTACGGTAGAAACTTTCAACTATTTTTAATTACATCTTTTTTACTAAAGCCAATATGGATATGAAACTTATATTATTGGATAGAGGAACATGTAAACGTTCCGATGATGCCAAGATTGCTGCGTTTGGACCATTGTCAGGATTTTTATGATGGGATATGTAATGTCATATAGAACGGGAAGTTTGCTATCAAGGATAGCATACGGCAAAATTGTAGCGAAAATGGAATAGGTACGGAGAAACTTTCAACTTCTTTCAACAATATCTTTTAACCTACAGCAAATATGGATATAAAACTTACATCATTGGATAGAGGAACATGCAAGCTTTCCAATGATGCTGCCATTGCTGCATTTGGACCATTTTCTGGATTTTTATGATCAGATATATGGAGCAATCTAGCACGGGAAGTTTGCTATCATGGATTGCCTGTGGCAGAACTGCAGTTAAAGTGGAAGAGACAATGTAAAACCTGTAAACTTCTTTCAACAATATCTTTTTACCTACAGCAAATATGGATATGAAACTTACATCATTAGATATAGAAACATGTATGCTTTTCGAAGGTGCAAAGATTGTTGCTATTGGACCATTGGCAGGATTTTTATGGTTGGATATGTAATGTCATAAAGCACGGGAAGTTTGCGATCAAGGATAGCATACGGCAGAAATTTAGCGAAAATGGAATAGGTACGGTAGAAACTTTCAACTTCTTTCAACAATATCTTTTTACCTAAACCAAATATCGATATGAAACTTTTATCATTGGATAGAAAAACATATAAGCTTTCCGATGATGCCAGGATTGCAAGATTTGGACTTTTTTCAGGATTTTTATCATTGGATATGTAATGTCTTATAGCACGGGAAGTTTGCGATTAAGGATAGCATACGGCAGAAATGTAGCGAAAACGGATTAGGTACGGTAGAAACTTTCAACTATTTTTAATTACATCTTTTTTACTAAAGCCAATACGGATATAAAACTTATATTATTGGATAGATGAACATGTAAACGTTCCGATGATGCCAAGATTGCTGCGTTTGGACCATTGTCAGGATTTTTATGATGGGATATGTAATGTCATATAGCACGGGAAGTTTGCTATCAAGGATAGCATACGGCAAAATTGTAGCGAAAATGGAATAGGTACGGTAGAAACTTTCAACTACTTTTAATTACATCTTTTTTTACTAAAGCCAATATAGATATGAAACTTATATTATTGGATAGAGGAACATGTAAAAGTTCCAATGATGCCAAGATTGCTGCGTTTGGACCATTGTCAGGATTTTTATGATTGGATATGTAATGTCATATAGCACGGGAAGTTTGCGATCAAGGATAGCATACGGCAGAAATGTAGAGAAAATGCAATAGGTACAGTAGAAACTTTCAAATACTTTTAATTACATCTTTTTAACTAAAGCTAATATGGATATGAAACTTATAATATTGCATAGAGAAACATGTAAGCTTTCCGATGATGCCCAGATTACCGCGTTTGGACCATTTTCGGGATTTTTAAGATGGGATATGTAATGTCATATAGCACAGGAAGTTTGCGATCAAGGATAGCATACGGCAGAAATGTAGCGAAAATGGAATAGGTACGGTAGAAACTTTCAACTACTTTTAAACAAATCTGTTTAACTAAAGCCAATATGGATATGAAATTTATAGTATTGGATACGGGAACATGTCAGCTTTCCGATGATGCCAAGATTGCAAGATTTGGACTATTTTCAGGATTTTTATCATGGGATATGTAATGTCATATAGCACGGGAAGTTTGCGATTAAGGATAGCATACGGCAGAAATGTAGTGAAAACGGATTAGGTACGGTAGAAACTTTCAACTATTTTTAATTACATCTTTTTTACTAAAGCCAATATGGATATGAAACTTATATTATTGGATAGAGGAACATGTAAACGTTCCGATGATGCCAAGATTGCTGCGTTTGGACCATTGTCAGGATTTTTATGATGGGATATGTAATGTCATATAGCACGGGAAGTTTGCTATCAAGGATAGCATACGGCAAAATTGTAGCGAAAATGGAATAGGTACGGAAGAAACTTTCAACTTCTTTCAACAATATCTTTTTACCTACAGCAAATATGGATATAAAACTTACATCATTGGATAGAGGAACATGCAAGCTTTCCAATGATGCTGCCATTGCTGCATTTGGACCATTTTCTGGATTTTTATGATCAGATATATGGAGCAATCTAGCACGGGAAGTTTGCTATCATGGATTGCCTGTGGCAGAACTGCAGTTAAAGTGGAAGAGACAATGTAAAACCTGTAAACTTCTTTCAACAATATCTTTTTACCTACAGCAAATATGGATATGAAACTTACATCATTAGATATAGAAACATGTATGCTTTTCGAAGGTGCAAAGATTGTTGCTATTGGACCATTGGCAGGATTTTTATGGTTGGATATGTAATGTCATAAAGCACGGGAAGTTTGCGATCAAGGATAGCATACGGCAGAAATTTAGCGAAAATGGAATAGGTACGGTAGAAACTTTCAACTTCTTTCAACAATATCTTTTTACCTAAACCAAATATCGATATGAAACTTTTATCATTGGATAGAAAAACATATAAGCTTTCCGATGATGCCAGGATTGCAAGATTTGGACTTTTTTCAGGATTTTTATCATTGGATATGTAATGTCTTATAGCACGGGAAGTTTGCGATTAAGGATAGCATACGGCAGAAATGTAGCGAAAACGGATTAGGTACGGTAGAAACTTTCAACTATTTTTAATTACATCTTTTTTACTAAAGCCAATACGGATATAAAACTTATATTATTGGATAGATGAACATGTAAACGTTCCGATGATGCCAAGATTGCTGCGTTTGGACCATTGTCAGGATTTTTATGATGGGATATGTAATGTCATATAGCACGGGAAGTTTGCTATCAAGGATAGCATACGGCAAAATTGTAGCGAAAATGGAATAGGTACGGTAGAAACTTTCAACTACTTTTAATTACATCTTTTTTTACTAAAGCCAATATGGATATGAAACTTATATTATTGGATAGAGGAACATGTAAAAGTTCCAATGATGCCAAGATTGCTGCGTTTGGACCATTGTCAGGATTTTTATGATTGGATATGTAATGTCATATAGCACGTGAAGTTTGCGATCAAGGATAGCATACGGCAGAAATGTAGAGAAAATGCAATAGGTACAGTAGAAACTTTCAAATACTTTTAATTACATCTTTTTAACTAAAGCTAATATGGATATGAAACTTATAATATTGCATAGAGAAACATGTAAGCTTTCCGATGATGCCCAGATTACCGCGTTTGGACCATTTTCGGGATTTTTAAGATGGGATATGTAATGTCATATAGCACAGGAAGTTTGCGATCAAGGATAGCATACGGCAGAAATGTAGCGAAAATGGAATAGGTACGGTAGAAACTTTCAACTACTTTTAAACAAATCTGTTTAACTAAAGCCAATATGGATATGAAATTTATAGTATTGGATACGGGAACATGTCAGCTTTCCGATGATGCCAAGATTGCAAGATTTGGACTATTTTCAGGATTTTTATCATGGGATATGTAATGTCATATAGCACGGGAAGTTTGCGATTAAGGATAGCATACGGCAGAAATGTAGTGAAAACGGATTAGGTACGGTAGAAACTTTCAACTATTTTTAATTACATCTTTTTTACTAAAGCCAATATGGATATGAAACTTATATTATTGGATAGAGGAACATGTAAACGTTCCGATGATGCCAAGATTGCTGCATTTGGACCATTGTCTGGATTTTTATGTTGGGATATGTAATGTCATATAGCACGGGAAGTTTGCTATCAAGGATAGCATACGGCAAAATTGTAGCGAAAATGGAATAGGTACGGAAGAAACTTTCAACTTCTTTCAACAATATCTTTTTACCTACAGCAAATATGGATATAAAACTTACATCATTGGATAGAGGAACTTGCAAGCTTTCCAATGATGCTGCCATTGCTGCATTTGGACCATTGTCTGGATTTTTATGATCGGATATATGGAGCAATCTAGCACGGGAAGTTTGCTATCATGGATTGCCTGTGGCAGAACTGCAGTTAAAGTGGAAGAGACAATGTAAAACCTGTAAACTTCTTTCAACAATATCTTTTTACCTACAGCAAATATGGATATGAAACTTACATCATTGGATATACAAACATGTACGCTTTCCGAAGGTGCAAAGATTGTTGCTATTGGACCATTGGCAGGATTTTTATGATTGGATATGTAATGTCACAAAGCACGGGAAGTTTGCGATCAAGGATAGCATACGGCAGAAATTTAGCGAAAATGGAATAGGTACGGTAGAAACTTTCAACTTCTTTCAATAATATCTTTTTACCTAAACCAAATATCGATATGAAACTTTTATCATTGGATAGAAAAACATGTAAGCTTTCCGATGATGCCAAGATTGCAAGATTTGGACTATTTTCAGGATTTTTATCATTGGATATGTAATGTCATATAGCACGGGAAGTTTGCGATTAAGGATAGCATACGGCAGAAATGTAGCGAAAATGGATTAGGTACGGTAGAAACTTTTAACTATTTTTAATTACATCTTTTTTCACTAAAGCCAATATGGATATGAAACTTATATTATTGGATAGAGGAACATGTAAACGTTCCGATGATGCCAAGATTGCTGCGTTTGTACCATTGTCAGGATTTTTATGATGGGATATGTAATGTCATATAGCACGGGAAGTTTGCAATCAAGGATAGCATACGGCAGAAATGTAGAGAAAATGCAATAGGTACAGTAGAAACTTTGAAATACTTTTAATTACATTTTTTTAACTGAAGCTAATATGGGTATGAAACTTATAATATTGCATAGAGAAACATGTAAGCTTTCTGATGATGCCAAGAATACCGCGTTTGGACCATTTTCTTGATTTTTAAGATGGGATATGTAATGTCATATAGCACAGGAAGTTTGCGATCAAGGATAGCATACGGCAGAAATGTAGCGAAAATGGAATAGGTACGGTAGAAACTTTCAACTACTTTGAATTAAATCTGTTTAACTAAAGCCAATATGGATATAAAACTTACATCATTGGATAGAGGAACATGCAAGCTTTCCAATGATGCTGCCATTGCTGCATTTGGACCATTTTCTGGATTTTTATGATCAGATATATGGAGCAATCTAGCACGGGAAGTTTGCTATCATGGATTGCCTGTGGCAGAACTGCAGTTAAAGTGGAAGAGACAATGTAAAACCTGTAAACTTCTTTCAACAATATCTTTTTACCTACAGCAAATATGGATATGAAACTTACATCATTAGATATAGAAACATGTATGCTTTTCGAAGGTGCAAAGATTGTTGCTATTGGACCATTGGCAGGATTTTTATGGTTGGATATGTAATGTCATAAAGCACGGGAAGTTTGCGATCAAGGATAGCATACGGCAGAAATTTAGCGAAAATGGAATAGGTACGGTAGAAACTTTCAACTTCTTTCAACAATATCTTTTTACCTAAACCAAATATCGATATGAAACTTTTATCATTGGATAGAAAAACATATAAGCTTTCCGATGATGCCAGGATTGCAAGATTTGGACTTTTTTCAGGATTTTTATCATTGGATATGTAATGTCTTATAGCACGGGAAGTTTGCGATTAAGGATAGCATACGGCAAAATTGTAGCGAAAATGGAATAGGTACGGTAGAAACTTTCAACTACTTTTAATTACATCTTTTTTACTAAAGCCAATATGGATATGAAACTTATATTATTGGATAGAGGAACATGTAAAAGTTCCAATGATGCCAAGATTGCTGCGTTTGGACCATTGTCAGGATTTTTATGATTGGATATGTAATGTCATATAGCACGTGAAGTTTGCGATCAAGGATAGCATACGGCAGAAATTTAGAGAAAATGCAATAGGTACAGTAGAAACTTTCAAATACTTTTAATTACATCTTTTTAACTAAAGCTAATATGGATATGAAACTTATAATATTGCATAGAGAAACATGTAAGCTTTCCGATGATGCCCAGATTACCGCGTTTGGACCATTTTCGGGATTTTTAAGATGGGATATGTAATGTCATATAGCACAGGAAGTTTGCGATCAAGGATAGCATACGGCAGAAATGTAGCGAAAATGGAATAGGTACGGTAGAAACTTTCAACTACTTTTAAACAAATCTGTTTAACTAAAGCCAATATGGATATGAAATTTATAGTATTGGATACGGGAACATGTCAGCTTTCCGATGATGCCAAGATTGCAAGATTTGGACTATTTTCAGGATTTTTATCATGGGATATGTAATGTCATATAGCACGGGAAGTTTGCGATTAAGGATAGCATACGGCAGAAATGTAGTGAAAACGGATTAGGTACGGTAGAAACTTTCAACTATTTTTAATTACATCTTTTTTACTAAAGCCAATATGGATATGAAACTTATATTATTGGATAGAGGAACATGTAAACGTTCCGATGATGCCAAGATTGCTGCGTTTGGACCATTGTCAGGATTTTTATGATGGGATATGTAATGTCATATAGCACGGGAAGTTTGCTATCAAGGATAGCATACGGCAAAATTGTAGCGAAAATGGAATAGGTACGGAAGAAACTTTCAACTTCTTTCAACAATATCTTTTTACCTACAGCAAATATGGATATAAAACTTACATCATTGGATAGAGGAACTTGCAAGCTTTCCAATGATGCTGCCATTGCTGCATTTGGACCATTGTCTGGATTTTTATGATCGGATATATGGAGCAATCTAGCACGGGAAGTTTGCTATCATGGATTGCCTGTGGCAGAACTGCAGTTAAAGTGGAAGAGACAATGTAAAACCTGTAAACTTCTTTCAACAATATCTTTTTACCTACAGCAAATATGGATATGAAACTTACATCATTGGATATACAAACATGTACGCTTTTTATGATTGGATATGTAATGTCATATAGCACGGGAAGTTTGCGATTAAGGATAGCATACGGCAGAAATGTAGCGAAAATGGATTAGGTACGGTAGAAACTTTTAACTATTTTTAATTACATCTTTTTTCACTAAAGCCAATATGGATATGAAACTTATATTATTGGATAGAGGAACATGTAAACGTTCCGATGATGCCAAGATTGCTGCGTTTGTACCATTGTCAGGATTTTTATGATGGGATATGTAATGTCATATAGCACGGGAAGTTTGCAATCAAGGATAGCATACGGCAGAAATGTAGAGAAAATGCAATAGGTAGAGTAGAAACTTTGAAATACTTTTAATTACATTTTTTTAACTGAAGCTAATATGGGTATGAAACTTATAATATTGCATAGAGAAACATGTAAGCTTTCTGATGATGCCAAGAATACCGCGTTTGGACCATTTTCTTGATTTTTAAGATGGGATATGTAATGTCATATAGCACAGGAAGTTTGCGATCAAGGATAGCATACGGCAGAAATGTAGCGAAAATGGAATAGGTACGGTAGAAACTTTCAACTACTTTGAATTAAATCTGTTTAACTAAAGCCAATATGGATATGAAACTTTTATCATTGGATAGAAAAACATGTAAGCTTTCCGATGATGCTGCCATTGCTGCATTTGGACCATTGTCTGGATTTTTAGGATCGGATATATGGGGCAATCTAGCACGGGAAGTTTGCTATCATGGATTGCCTGTGGCAGAACTGCAGTTAAAGTGGAAGAGACAATGTAAAACCTGTAAACTTCTTTCAACAATATCTTTTTACCTACAGCAAATATGGATATGAAACTTACATCATTGGATATAGAAACATGTATGCTTTTCGAAGGTGCAAAGATTGTTGCTATTGGACCATTGGCAGGATTTTTATGGTTGGATATGTAATGTCATAAAGCACGGGAAGTTTGCGATCAAGGATAGCATACGGCAGAAATTTAGCGAAAATGGAATAGGTACGGTAGAAACTTTCAACTTCTTTCAACAATATCTTTTTACCTAAACCAAATATCGATATGAAACTTTTATCATTGGATAGAAAAACATGTAAGCTTTCCGATGATGCCAAGATTGCAAGATTTGGACTATTTTCAGGATTTTTATCATGGGATATGTAATGTCATATAGCACGGGAAGTTTGCGATTAAGGATAGCATACGGCAGAAATGTAGTGAAAACGGATTAGGTACGGTAGAAACTTTCAACTATTTTTAATTACATCTTTTTTACTAAAGCCAATATGGATATGAAACTTATATTATTGGATAGAGGAACATGTAAACGTTCCGATGATGCCAAGATTGCTGCATTTGGACCATTGTCAGGATTTTTATGATGGGATATGTAATGTCATATAGCACGGGAAGTTTGCTATCAAGGATAGCATACGGCAAAATTGTAGCGAAAATGGAATAGGTACGGAAGAAACTTTCAACTTCTTTCAACAATATCTTTTTACCTACAGCAAATATGGATATAAAACTTACATCATTGGATAGAAGAACTTGCAAGCTTTCCAATGATGCTGCCATTGCTGCATTTGGACCATTGTCTGGATTTTTATGATCGGATATATGGAGCAATCTAGCACGGGAAGTTTGCTATCATGGATTGCCTGTGGCAGAACTGCAGTTAAAGTGGAAGAGACAATGTAAAACCTGTAAACTTCTTTCAACAATATCTTTTTACCTACAGCAAATATGGATATGAAACTTACATCATTGGATATACAAACATGTACGCTTTCCGAAGGTGCAAAGATTGTTGCTATTGGACCATTGGCAGGATTTTTATGATTGGATATGTAATGTCACAAAGCACGGGAAGTTTGCGATCAAGGATAGCATACGGCAGAAATTTAGCGAAAATGGAATAGGTACGGTAGAAACTTTCAACTTCTTTCAATAATATCTTTTTACCTAAACCAAATATCGATATGAAACTTTTATCATTGGATAGAAAAACATGTAAGCTTTCCGATGATGCCAAGATTGCAAGATTTGGACTATTTTCAGGATTTTTATCATTGGATATGTAATGTCATATAGCACGGGAAGTTTGCGATTAAGGATAGCATACGGCAGAAATGTAGCGAAAATGGATTAGGTACGGTAGAAACTTTTAACTATTTTTAATTACATCTTTTTTCACTAAAGCCAATATGGATATGAAACTTATATTATTGGATAGAGGAACATGTAAACGTTCCGATGATGCCAAGATTGCTGCGTTTGTACCATTGTCAGGATTTTTATGATGGGATATGTAATGTCATATAGCACGGGAAGTTTGCAATCAAGGATAGCATACGGCAGAAATGTAGAGAAAATGCAATAGGTACAGTAGAAACTTTGAAATACTTTTAATTACATTTTTTTAACTGAAGCTAATATGGGTATGAAACTTATAATATTGCATAGAGAAACATGTAAGCTTTCTGATGATGCCAAGAATACCGCGTTTGGACCATTTTCTTGATTTTTAAGATGGGATATGTAATGTCATATAGCACAGGAAGTTTGCGATCAAGGATAGCATACGGCAGAAATGTAGCGAAAATGGAATAGGTACGGTAGAAACTTTCAACTACTTTGAATTAAATCTGTTTAACTAAAGCCAATATGGATATAAAACTTACATCATTGGATAGAGGAACATGCAAGCTTTCCAATGATGCTGCCATTGCTGCATTTGGACCATTTTCTGGATTTTTATGATCAGATATATGGAGCAATCTAGCACGGGAAGTTTGCTATCATGGATTGCCTGTGGCAGAACTGCAGTTAAAGTGGAAGAGACAATGTAAAACCTGTAAACTTCTTTCAACAATATCTTTTTACCTACAGCAAATATGGATATGAAACTTACATCATTAGATATAGAAACATGTATGCTTTTCGAAGGTGCAAAGATTGTTGCTATTGGACCATTGGCAGGATTTTTATGGTTGGATATGTAATGTCATAAAGCACGGGAAGTTTGCGATCAAGGATAGCATACGGCAGAAATTTAGCGAAAATGGAATAGGTACGGTAGAAACTTTCAACTTCTTTCAACAATATCTTTTTACCTAAACCAAATATCGATATGAAACTTTTATCATTGGATAGAAAAACATATAAGCTTTCCGATGATGCCAGGATTGCAAGATTTGGACTTTTTTCAGGATTTTTATCATTGGATATGTAATGTCTTATAGCACGGGAAGTTTGCGATTAAGGATAGCATACGGCAAAATTGTAGCGAAAATGGAATAGGTACGGTAGAAACTTTCAACTACTTTTAATTACATCTTTTTTTACTAAAGCCAATATGGATATGAAACTTATATTATTGGATAGAGGAACATGTAAAAGTTCCAATGATGCCAAGATTGCTGCGTTTGGACCATTGTCAGGATTTTTATGATTGGATATGTAATGTCATATAGCACGTGAAGTTTGCGATCAAGGATAGCATACGGCAGAAATTTAGAGAAAATGCAATAGGTACAGTAGAAACTTTCAAATACTTTTAATTACATCTTTTTAACTAAAGCTAATATGGATATGAAACTTATAATATTGCATAGAGAAACATGTAAGCTTTCCGATGATGCCCAGATTACCGCGTTTGGACCATTTTCGGGATTTTTAAGATGGGATATGTAATGTCATATAGCACAGGAAGTTTGCGATCAAGGATAGCATACGGCAGAAATGTAGCGAAAATGGAATAGGTACGGTAGAAACTTTCAACTACTTTTAAACAAATCTGTTTAACTAAAGCCAATATGGATATGAAATTTATAGTATTGGATACGGGAACATGTCAGCTTTCCGATGATGCCAAGATTGCAAGATTTGGACTATTTTCAGGATTTTTATCATGGGATATGTAATGTCATATAGCACGGGAAGTTTGCGATTAAGGATAGCATACGGCAGAAATGTAGTGAAAACGGATTAGGTACGGTAGAAACTTTCAACTATTTTTAATTACATCTTTTTTACTAAAGCCAATATGGATATGAAACTTATATTATTGGATAGAGGAACATGTAAACGTTCCGATGATGCCAAGATTGCTGCGTTTGGACCATTGTCAGGATTTTTATGATGGGATATGTAATGTCATATAGCACGGGAAGTTTGCTATCAAGGATAGCATACGGCAAAATTGTAGCGAAAATGGAATAGGTACGGAAGAAACTTTCAACTTCTTTCAACAATATCTTTTTACCTACAGCAAATATGGATATAAAACTTACATCATTGGATAGAGGAACTTGCAAGCTTTCCAATGATGCTGCCATTGCTGCATTTGGACCATTGTCTGGATTTTTATGATCGGATATATGGAGCAATCTAGCACGGGAAGTTTGCTATCATGGATTGCCTGTGGCAGAACTGCAGTTAAAGTGGAAGAGACAATGTAAAACCTGTAAACTTCTTTCAACAATATCTTTTTACCTACAGCAAATATGGATATGAAACTTACATCATTGGATATACAAACATGTACGGTTTTTATGATTGGATATGTAATGTCATATAGCACGGGAAGTTTGCGATTAAGGATAGCATACGGCAGAAATGTAGCGAAAATGGATTAGGTACGGTAGAAACTTTTAACTATTTTTAATTACATCTTTTTTCACTAAAGCCAATATGGATATGAAACTTATATTATTGGATAGAGGAACATGTAAACGTTCCGATGATGCCAAGATTGCTGCGTTTGTACCATTGTCAGGATTTTTATGATGGGATATGTAATGTCATATAGCACGGGAAGTTTGCAATCAAGGATAGCATACGGCAGAAATGTAGAGAAAATGCAATAGGTAGAGTAGAAACTTTGAAATACTTTTAATTACATTTTTTTAACTGAAGCTAATATGGGTATGAAACTTATAATATTGCATAGAGAAACATGTAAGCTTTCTGATGATGCCAAGAATACCGCGTTTGGACCATTTTCTTGATTTTTAAGATGGGATATGTAATGTCATATAGCACAGGAAGTTTGCGATCAAGGATAGCATACGGCAGAAATGTAGCGAAAATGGAATAGGTACGGTAGAAACTTTCAACTACTTTGAATTAAATCTGTTTAACTAAAGCCAATATGGATATGAAACTTTTATCATTGGATAGAAAAACATGTAAGCTTTCCGATGATGCTGCCATTGCTGCATTTGGACCATTGTCTGGATTTTTAGGATCGGATATATGGGGCAATCTAGCACGGGAAGTTTGCTATCATGGATTGCCTGTGGCAGAACTGCAGTTAAAGTGGAAGAGACAATGTAAAACCTGTAAACTTCTTTCAACAATATCTTTTTACCTACAGCAAATATGGATATGAAACTTACATCATTGGATATAGAAACATGTATGCTTTTCGAAGGTGCAAAGATTGTTGCTATTGGACCATTGGCAGGATTTTTATGGTTGGATATGTAATGTCATAAAGCACGGGAAGTTTGCGATCAAGGATAGCATACGGCAGAAATTTAGCGAAAATGGAATAGGTACGGTAGAAACTTTCAACTTCTTTCAACAATATCTTTTTACCTAAACCAAATATCGATATGAAACTTTTATCATTGGATAGAAAAACATGTAAGCTTTCCGATGATGCCAAGATTGCAAGATTTGGACTATTTTCAGGATTTTTATCATTGGATATGTAATGTCATATAGCACGGGAAGTTTGCGATTAAGGATAGCATACGGCAGAAATGTAGCGAAAATGGAATAGGTACGGTAGAAACTTTCAACTTCTTTCAATAATATCTTTTTACCTAAACCAAATATCGATATGAAACTTTTATCATTGGATAGAAAAACATGTAAGCTTTCTGATGATGCCAAGATTGCAAGATTTGGACTATTTTCAGGATTTTTATCCTTGGATATGTAATGTCATATAGCACGGGAAGTTTGCGATTAAGGATAGCATACGGCAGAAATGTAGCGAAAACGGACTGGGTACGGTAGAAACTTTCAACTACTTTTAATTACATCTTTTTTTACTAAAGCCAATATGGATATGAAACTTATATTATTGGATAGAGGAACATGTAAAAGTTCCAATGATGCCAAGATTGCTGCGTTTGGACCATTGTCAGGATTTTTATGATTGGATATGTAATGTCATATAGCACGTGAAGTTTGCGATCAAGGATAGCATACGGCAGAAATGTAGAGAAAATGCAATAGGTACAGTAGAAACTTTCAAATACTTTTAATTACATCTTTTTAACTAAAGCTAATATGGATATGAAACTTATAATATTGCATAGAGAAACATGTAAGCTTTTCGATGATGCCCAGATTACCGCGTTTGGACCATTTTCGGGATTTTTAAGATGGGATATGTAATGTCATATAGCACAGGAAGTTTGCGATCAAGGATAGCATACGGCAGAAATGTAGCGAAAATGGAATAGGTACGGTAGAAACTTTCAACTACTTTTAAACAAATCTGTTTAACTAAAGCCAATATGGATATGAAATTTATAGTATTGGATACGGGAACATGTCAGCTTTCCGATGATGCCAAGATTGCAAGATTTGGACTATTTTCAGGATTTTTATCATGGGATATGTAATGTCATATAGCACGGGAAGTTTGCGATTAAGGATAGCATACGGCAGAAATGTAGTGAAAACGGATTAGGTACGGTAGAAACTTTCAACTATTTTTAATTACATCTTTTTTACTAAAGCCAATATGGATATGAAACTTATATTATTGGATAGAGGAACATGTAAACGTTCCGATGATGCCAAGATTGCTGCGTTTGGACCATTGTCAGGATTTTTATGATGGGATATGTAATGTCATATAGCACGGGAAGTTTGCTATCAAGGATAGCATACGGCAAAATTGTAGCGAAAATGGAATAGGTACGGAAGAAACTTTCAACTTCTTTTAACAATATCTTTTTACCTACAGCAAATATGGATATAAAACTTACATCATTGGATAGAGGAACTTGCAAGCTTTCCAATGATGCTGCCATTGCTGCATTTGGACCATTGTCTGGATTTTTATGATCGGATATATGGAGCAATCTAGCACGGGAAGTTTGCTATCATGGATTGCCTGTGGCAGAACTGCAGTTAAAGTGGCAGAGACAATGTAAAACCTGTAAACTTCTTTCAACAATATCTTTTTACCTACAGCAAATATGGATATGAAACTTACATCATTGGATATACAAACATGTACGCTTTCCAAAGGTGCAAAGATTGTTGCTATTGGACCATTGGCAGGATTTTTATGATTGGATATGTAATGTCACAAAGCACGGGAAGTTTGCGACCAAGGATAGTATACGGCAGAAATTTAGCGAAAATGGAATAGGTACGGTAGAAACTTTCAACGTCTTTCAATAATATCTTTTTACCTAAACCAAATATCGATATGAAACTTTTATCATTGGATAGAAAAACATGTAAGCTTTCCGATGATGCCAAGATTGCAAGATTTGGACTATTTTCAGGATTTTTATCATTGGATATGTAATGTCATATAGCACGGGAAGTTTGCGATTAAGCATAGCATACGGCAAAATTGTATCGAAAATGGATTAGGTACGGTAGAAACTTTTAACTATTTTTAATTACATCTTTTTTTACTAAAGCCAATATGGATATGAAACTTATATTATTGGATAGAGGAACATGTAAACGTTCCGATGATGCCAAGATTGCTGCGTTTGTACCATTGTCAGGATTTTTATGATGGGATATGTAATGTCATATAGCACGGGAAGTTTGCAATCAAGGATAGCATACGGCAGAAATGTAGAGAAAATGCAATAGGTACAGTAGAAACTTTGAAATACTTTTAATTACATCTTTTTAACTGAAGCTAATATGGATATGAAACTTATAATATTGCATAGAGAAACATGTAAGCTTTCCGATGATGCCAAGATTACCGCGTTTGGACCATTTTCTTGATTTTTAAGATGGGATATGTAATGTCATATAGCACAGGAAGTTTGCGATCAAGGATAGCATACGGCAGAAATGTAGCGAAAATGGAATAGGTACGGTAGAAACTTTCAACTACTTTGAATTAAATCTGTTTAACTAAAGCCAATATGGATATGAAATTTATAGTTTTGGAAAGAGGAACATGTCAGCTTTCCGATGATGCCACGATTGCAAGATTTGGACTACTTTCAGGATTTTTATCATTGGATATGTAATGTCATATAGCACGGGAAGTTTGCGATCAGGGATAGCATACGGCAGAAATGTAGCGAAAACGGATTAGGTACGGTAGAAACTTTCAACTATTTTTAATTACATCTTTTTTACTAAAGCCAATATGGATATGAAACTTATATTATTGGATAGAGGAACATGTAAACGTTCCGACGATGCCAAGATTGCTGCGTTTGTACCATTGTCAGGATTTTTATTATGGGATAAGTAATGTCATATAGCACGGGAAGTTTGCTATCAAGGATAGCATACGGCAAAATTGTAGCGAAAATGGAATAGGTACGGTAGAAACTTTCAACTTCTTTCAACAATATCTTTTTACCTACAGCAAATATGGATATAAAACTTACATCATTGGATAGAGAAACAAGCAAGCTTTCCAATGATGCTGCCATTGCTGCATTTGGACCATTGTCTGGATTTTTATGATCGGATATATGGAGCAATCTAGCACGGGAAGTTTGCTATCATGGATTGCCTGGAGCAGAACTGCAGTTAAGGTGGAAGAGACAATGTAAAACCTGTAAACTTCTTTCAACAATATCTTTTTACCTACAGCAAATATGGATATGAAACTTACATTATTGGATATAGAAACATGTACACTTTCCGAAGGTGCAAAGATTGTTGCTATTGGACCATTGGCAGGATTTTTATGATTGGATATGTAATGTCATAAAGCACGGGAAGTTTGCGATCAAGGATAGCATACGGCAGAAATTTAGCGAAAATGGAATAGGTACGGTAGAAACTTTCAACTTCTTTCAACAATATCTTTTTACCTAAACCAAATATCGATATGAAACTTTTATCATTGGATAGAAAAACATGTAAGCTTTCCGATGATGCCAAGATTGCAAGATTTGGACTATTTTCAGGATTTTTATGATGGGATATGTAATGTCATATAGCACGGGAAGTTTGCTATCAAGGATAGCATACGGCAAAATTGTAGCGAAAATGGAATAGGCACGGTAGAAACTTTCAACTACTTTTAATTACATCTTTTTTACTAAAGCCAATATGGATATGAAACTTATATTATTGGATAGAGGAACATGTAAAAGTTTCAATGATGCCAAGATTGCTGCGTTTTGACCATTGTCAGAATTTTTATGATTGGATATGTAATGTCATATAGCACAGGAAGTTTGCAATCAAGGATAGCATACGGCAGAAATGTAGAGAAAATGCAATAGGTACAGTAGAAAATTTCAAATACTTTTAATTACATTTTTTTAACTGAAGCTAATATGGATATGAAACTTATAATATTGCATAGAGAAACATGTAAGCTTTTCGATGATGCCAGGATTACTGCGTTTGGACCATTGTCAGGATTTTTAAGATGGGATATGTAATGTCATATAGCACAGGAAGTTTGTGATCAAGGATAGCATACGGCAGAAATGTAGCGAAAGTGGAATAGGTACGGTAGAAACTTTCAACTACTTTTAATTAAATCTGTTTAACTAAAGCCAATATGGATATGAAATTTATAGTATTGGATACGGGAACATGTCAGCTTTCCGATGATGCCAAGATTGCAAGATTTGGACTATTTTCAGGATTTTTATCATGGGATATGTAATGTCATATAGCACGGGAAGTTTGCGATTAAGGATAGCATACGGCAGAAATGTAGCGAAAACGGATTAGGTACGGTAGAAACTTTCAACTATTTTTAATTACATCTTTTTTACTAAAGCCAATATGGATATGAAACTTATATTATTGGATAGAGGAACATGTAAACGTTCCGATGATGCCAAGATTGCTGCGTTTGGACCATTGTCAGGATTTTTATGATGGGATATGTAATGTCATATAGCACGGGAAGTTTGCTATCAAGGATAGCATACGGCAAAATTGTAGCGAAAATGGAATAGGTACGGAAGAAACTTTCAACTTCTTTCAACAATATCTTTTTACCTACAGCAAATATGGATATAAAACTTACATCATTGGATAGAGGAACTTGCAAGCTTTCCAATGATGCTGCCATTGCTGCATTTGGACCATTGTCTGGATTTTTATGATCGGATATATGGAGCAATCTAGCACGGGAAGTTTGCTATCATGGATTGCCTGTGGCAGAACTGCAGTTAAAGTGGAAGAGACAATGTAAAACCTGTAAACTTCTTTCAACAATATCTTTTTACCTACAGCAAATATGGATATGAAACTTACATCATTGGATATACAAACATGTACGCTTTCCGAAGGTGCAAAGATTGTTGCTATTGGACCATTGGCAGGATTTTTATGATTGGATATGTAATGTCACAAAGCACGGGAAGTTTGCGATCAAGGATAGCATACGGCAGAAATTTAGCGAAAATGGAATAGGTACGGTAGAAACTTTCAACTTCTTTCAATAATATCTTTTTACCTAAACCAAATATCGATATGAAACTTTTATCATTGGATAGAAAAACATGTAAGCTTTCCGATGATGCCAAGATTGCAAGATTTGGACTATTTTCAGGATTTTTATCATTGGATATGTAATGTCATATAGCACGGGAAGTTTGCGATTAAGGATAGCATACGGCAGAAATGTAGCGAAAATGGATTAGGTACGGTAGAAACTTTTAACTATTTTTAATTACATCTTTTTTCACTAAAGCCAATATGGATATGAAACTTATATTATTGGATAGAGGAACATGTAAACGTTCCGATGATGCCAAGATTGCTGCGTTTGTACCATTGTCAGGATTTTTATGATGGGATATGTAATGTCATATAGCACGGGAAGTTTGCAATCAAGGATAGCATACGGCAGAAATGTAGAGAAAATGCAATAGGTACAGTAGAAACTTTGAAATACTTTTAATTACATTTTTTTAACTGAAGCTAATATGGGTATGAAACTTATAATATTGCATAGAGAAACATGTAAGCTTTCTGATGATGCCAAGAATACCGCGTTTGGACCATTTTCTTGATTTTTAAGATGGGATATGTAATGTCATATAGCACAGGAAGTTTGCGATCAAGGATAGCATACGGCAGAAATGTAGCGAAAATGGAATAGGTACGGTAGAAACTTTCAACTACTTTGAATTAAATCTGTTTAACTAAAGCCAATATGGATATGAAACTTTTATCATTGGATAGAAAAACATGTAAGCTTTCCGATGATGCTGCCATTGCTGCATTTGGACCATTGTCTGGATTTTTAGGATCGGATATATGGAGCAATCTAGCACGGGAAGTTTGCTATCATGGATTGCCTGTGGCAGAACTGCAGTTAAAGTGGAAGAGACAATGTAAAACCTGTAAACTTCTTTCAACAATATCTTTTTACCTACAGCAAATATGGATATGAAACTTACATCATTGGATATAGAAACATGTATGCTTTTCGAAGGTGCAAAGATTGTTGCTATTGGACCATTGGCAGGATTTTTATGGTTGGATATGTAATGTCATAAAGCACGGGAAGTTTGCGATCAAGGATAGCATACGGCAGAAATTTAGCGAAAATGGAATAGGTACGGTAGAAACTTTCAACTTCTTTCAACAATATCTTTTTACCTAAACCAAATATCGATATGAAACTTTTATCATTGGATAGAAAAACATGTAAGCTTTCCGATGATGCCAAGATTGCAAGATTTGGACTATTTTCAGGATTTTTATCATTGGATATGTAATGTCATATAGCACGGGAAGTTTGCGATTAAGGATAGCATACGGCAGAAATGTAGCGAAAATGGAATAGGTACGGTAGAAACTTTCAACTTCTTTCAATAATATCTTTTTACCTAAACCAAATATCGATATGAAACTTTTATCATTGGATAGAAAAACATGTAAGCTTTCTGATGATGCCAAGATTGCAAGATTTGGACTATTTTCAGGATTTTTATCATTGGATATGTAATGTCATATAGCACGGGAAGTTTGCGATTAAGGATAGCATACGGCAGAAATGTAGCGAAAACGGACTGGGTACGGTAGAAACTTTCAACTATTTTTAATTACATCTTTTTTACTCAAGCCAATATGGATATGAAACTTATATTATTGGATAGAAGAACATGTAAACGTTCCGATGATGCCAAGATTGCTGCGTTTGGACCATTGTCAGGATTTTTATGATGGGATATGTAATGTCATATAGCACGGGAAGTTTGCTATCAAGGATAGCATACGGCAAAATTGTAGCGAAAATGGAATAGGTACGGTAGAAACTTTCAACTACTTTTAATTACATCTTTTTTTACTAAAGCCAATATGGATATGAAACTTATATTATTGGATAGAGGAACATGTAAAAGTTCCAATGATGCCAAGATTGCTGCGTTTGGACCATTGTCAGGATTTTTATGATTGGATATGTAATGTCATATAGCACGTGAAGTTTGCGATCAAGGATAGCATACGGCAGAAATGTAGAGAAAATGCAATAGGTACAGTAGAAACTTTCAAATACTTTTAATTACATCTTTTTAACTAAAGCTAATATGGATATGAAACTTATAATATTGCATAGAGAAACATGTAAGCTTTTCGATGATGCCCAGATTACCGCGTTTGGACCATTTTCGGGATTTTTAAGATGGGATATGTAATGTCATATAGCACAGGAAGTTTGCGATCAAGGATAGCATACGGCAGAAATGTAGCGAAAATGGAATAGGTACGGTAGAAACTTTCAACTACTTTTAAACAAATCTGTTTAACTAAAGCCAATATGGATATGAAATTTATAGTATTGGATACGGGAACATGTCAGCTTTCCGATGATGCCAAGATTGCAAGATTTGGACTATTTTCAGGATTTTTATCATTGGATATGTAATGTCATATAGCACGGGAAGTTTGCGATTAAGGATAGCATACGGCAGAAATGTAGTGAAAACGGATTAGGTACGGTAGAAACTTTCAACTATTTTTAATTACATCTTTTTTACTAAAGCCAATATGGATATGAAACTTATATTATTGGATAGAGGAACATGTAAACGTTCCGATGATGCCAAGATTGCTGCGTTTGGACCATTGTCAGGATTTTTATGATGGGATATGTAATGTCATATAGCACGGGAAGTTTGCTATCAAGGATAGCATACGGCAAAATTGTAGCGAAAATGGAATAGGTACGGAAGAAACTTTCAACTTCTTTCAACAATATCTTTTTACCTACAGCAAATATGGATATAAAACTTACATCATTGGATAGAGGAACTTGCAAGCTTTCCAATGATGCTGCCATTGCTGCATTTGGACCATTGTCTGGATTTTTATGATCGGATATATGGAGCAATCTAGCACGGGAAGTTTGCTATCATGGATTGCCTGTGGCAGAACTGCAGTTAAAGTGGAAGAGACAATGTAAAACCTGTAAACTTCTTTCAACAATATCTTTTTACCTACAGCAAATATGGATATGAAACTTACATCATTGGATATACAAACATGTACGCTTTCCAAAGGTGCAAAGATTGTTGCTATTGGACCATTGGCAGGATTTTTATGATTGGATATGTAATGTCACAAAGCACGGGAAGTTTGCGACCAAGGATAGTATACGGCAGAAATTTAGCGAAAATGGAATAGGTACGGTAGAAACTTTCAACGTCTTTCAATAATATCTTTTTACCTAAACCAAATATCGATATGAAACTTTTATCATTGGATAGAAAAACATGTAAGCTTTCCGATGATGCCAAGATTGCAAGATTTGGACTATTTTCAGGATTTTTATCATTGGATATGTAATGTCATATAGCACGGGAAGTTTGCGATTAAGCATAGCATACGGCAAAATTGTATCGAAAATGGATTAGGTACGGTAGAAACTTTTAACTATTTTTAATTACATCTTTTTTTACTAAAGCCAATATGGATATGAAACTTATATTATTGGATAGAGGAACATGTAAACGTTCCGATGATGCCAAGATTGCTGCGTTTGTACCATTGTCAGGATTTTTATGATGGGATATGTAATGTCATATAGCACGGGAAGTTTGCAATCAAGGATAGCATACGGCAGAAATGTAGAGAAAATGCAATAGGTACAGTAGAAACTTTGAAATACTTTTAATTACATCTTTTTAACTGAAGCTAATATGGATATGAAACTTATAATATTGCATAGAATCATGTAAGCTTTCCGATGATGCCAAGATTACCGCGTTTGGACCATTTTCTTGATTTTTAAGATGGGATATGTAATGTCATATAGCACAGGAAGTTTGCGATCAAGGATAGCATACGGCAGAAATGTAGCGAAAATGGAATAGGTACGGTAGAAACTTTCAACTACTTTGAATTAAATCTGTTTAACTAAAGCCAATATGGATATGAAATTTATAGTTTTGGAAAGAGGAACATGTCAGCTTTCCGATGATGCCACGATTGCAAGATTTGGACTACTTTCAGGATTTTTATCATTGGATATGTAATGTCATATAGCACGGGAAGTTTGCGATCAGGGATAGCATACGGCAGAAATGTAGCGAAAACGGATTAGGTACGGTAGAAACTTTCAACTATTTTTAATTACATCTTTTTTACTAAAGCCAATATGGATATGAAACTTATATTATTGGATAGAGGAACATGTAAACGTTCCGACGATGCCAAGATTGCTGCGTTTGTACCATTGTCAGGATTTTTATTATGGGATATGTAATGTCATATAGCACGGGAAGTTTGCTATCAAGGATAGCATACGGCAAAATTGTAGCGAAAATGGAATAGGTACGGTAGAAACTTTCAACTTCTTTCAACAATATCTTTTTACCTACAGCAAATATGGATATAAAACTTACATCATTGGATAGAGAAACAAGCAAGCTTTCCAATGATGCTGCCATTGCTGCATTTGGACCATTGTCTGGATTTTTATGATCGGATATATGGAGCAATCTAGCACGGGAAGTTTGCTATCATGGATTGCCTGGAGCAGAACTGCAGTTAAGGTGGAAGAGACAATGTAAAACCTGTAAACTTCTTTCAACAATATCTTTTTACCTACAGCAAATATGGATATGAAACTTACATTATTGGATATAGAAACATGTACACTTTCCGAAGGTGCAAAGATTGTTGCTATTGGACCATTGGCAGGATTTTTATGATTGGATATGTAATGTCATAAAGCACGGGAAGTTTGCGATCAAGGATAGCATACGGCAGAAATGTAGAGAAAATGCAATAGGTACAGTAGAAAATTTCAAATACTTTTAATTACATTTTTTTAACTGAAGCTAATATGGATATGAAACTTATAATATTGCATAGAGAAACATGTAAGCTTTTCGATGATGCCAGGATTACTGCGTTTGGACCATTGTCAGGATTTTTAAGATGGGATATGTAATGTCATATAGCACAGGAAGTTTGTGATCAAGGATAGCATACGGCAGAAATGTAGCGAAAGTGGAATAGGTACGGTAGAAACTTTCAACTACTTTTAATTAAATCTGTTTAACTAAAGCCAATATGGATATGAAATTTATAGTATTGGATACGGGAACATGTCAGCTTTCCAATGATGCCAAGATTGCAAGATTTGGACTATTTTCAGGATTTTTATCATTGGATATGTAATGTCATATAGCACGGGAAGTTTGCGATTAAGGATAGCATACGGCAGAAATGTAGCGAAAACGGACTGGGTACGGTAGAAACTTTCAACTATTTTTAATTACATCTTTTTTACTAAAGCCAATATGGATATGAAACTTATATTATTGGATAGAGGAACATGTAAAAGTTTCGATGATGCCAAGATTGCCGCATTTGGACCATTGTCAGGATTTTTATGATGGGATATGTAATGTCATATAGCACAGGAAGTTTGTGATCAAGGATAGCATACGGCAGAATTGTAGCGAAAATGGAATAGGTACGGTAGAAACTTTCAACTACTTTTAATTAAATCTGTTTAAGTAAAGCCAATATGGATATGAAATTTATAGTTTTGGAAAGAGGAACATGGCAGCTTTCCGATGATGCCAAGATTGCAAGATTTGGACTATTTTCAGGATTTTTATCATTGGATATGTAATGTCATATAGCACGGGAAGTTTGCGATTAAGGATAGAATACGGCAGAAATGTAGCGAAAATGGATTAGGTACGGTAGAAACTTTCAACTATTTTTAATTACATCTTTTTTGCTAAAGCCAATATGGATATGAAACTTATATTATTGGATAGAGGAACATGTAAACGTTCCGATGATGCCAAGATTGCTAAGTTTGGACCATTGTCAGGATTTTTATGATGGGATATGTAATGTCATAAAGCACGGGAAGTTTGCGATCAAGGATAGCATACGGCAGAAATTTAGCGAAAATGGAATAGGTACGGTAGAAACTTTCAACTTCTTTCAATAATATCTTTTTACCTAAACCAAATATCGATATGAAACTTTTATCATTGGATGATGCCAAGATTGCAAGATTTGGACTATTTTCAGGATTTTTATCATTGGATATGTAATGTCATATAGCACGGGAAGTTTGCGATTAAGGATAGCATACGGCAGAAATGTAGCGAAAACGGACTGGGTACGGTAGAAACTTTCAACTATTTTTAATTACATCTTTTTTACTAAAGCCAATATGGATATGAAACTTATATTATTGGATAGAGGAACATGTAAACGTTCCGATGATGCCAAGATTGCTGCGTTTGGACCATTGTCAGGATTTTTATGATGGGATATGTAATGTCATATAGCACGGGAAGTTTGCGATCAAGGATAGCATACGGCAGAAATGTAGAGAAAATGCAATAGGTACAGTAGAAACTTTCAAATACTTTTAATTACATCTTTTAAACTAAAGCTAATATGGATATGAAATTTATAGTTTTGGAAAGAGGAACATGTCAGCTTTCCGATGATGCCAAGATTGCAAGATTTGGACTACTTTCAGGATTTTTATCATTGGATGTGTAATGTCATATAGCACGGGAAGTTTGCGATCAAGGATAGCATACGGCAGAAATGTAGCGAAAGTGGAATAGGTACGGTAGAAACTTTCAACTACTTTTAATTACATCTGTTTAATTAAAGCCAATATGGATATGAAATTTATAGTATTGGATACGGGAACATGCAAGCTTTCCGATGATGCCAAGATTGCTGCGTTTGTACCATTGTCAGGATTTTTATAGTATGGGATATGTAATGTCATATAGCACGGGAAGTTTGCTATCAAGGATAGCATACGGCAAAATTGTAGCGAAAATGGAATAGGTACAGTAGAAACTTTCAACTTCTTTCAACAATATCTTTTTACCTACAGCAAATATGGATATAAAACTTACATCATTGGATAGAGGAACATGCAAGCTTTGCAATGATGCTGCCATTGCTGCATTTGGACCATTGTCTGGATTTTTATGATCGGATATATGGAGCAATCTAGCACGGGAAGTTTGCTATCATGGATTGCCTGTGGCAGAACTGCAGTTACAGTGGAAGAGACAATGTAAAACCTGTAAACTTCTTTCAACAATATCTTTTTACCTACAGCAAATATGGATATGAAACTTACATCATTGGATATAGAAACATGTATGCTTTTCGAAGGTGCAAAGATTGTTGCTATTGGACCATTGGCAGGATTTTTATGATTGGATATGTAATGTCATAAAGCACGGGAAGTTTGCGATCAAGGATAGCATACGGCAGAAATTTAGCGAAAATGGAATAGGTACGGTAGAAACTTTCAACTTCTTTCAACAATATCTTTTTACCTAAACCAAATATCGATATGAAACTTTTATCATTGGATAGAAAAACATGTAAGCTTTCCGATGATGCCAGGATTACCGCGTTTGGACCATTTTCAGGATTTTTAAGATGGGATATGTAATGTCATATAGCACGGGAAGTTTGCGATTAAGGATAGCATACGGCAGAAATGTAGCGAAAACGGTTTAGGTACGGTAGAAACTTTCAACTATTTTAATTACATCTTTTTTACTAAAGCCAATATGGATATGAAACTTATATTATTGGATAGAGGAACATGTAAAAGTTTCGATGATGCCAAGATTGCCGCATTTGGACCATTGTCAGGATTTTTATGATGGGATATGTAATGTCATATAGCACAGGAAGTTTGTGATCAAGGATAGCATACGGCAGAAATGTAGCGAAAATGGAATAGGTACAGTAGAAACTTTCAACTACTTTTAATTAAATCTGTTTAAGTAAAGCCAATATGGATATGAAATTTATAGTTTTGGAAAGATGAACATGTCAGCTTTCCGATGATGCCAAGATTGCAAGATTTGGACTATTTTCAGGATTTTTATCATTGGATATGTAATGTCATATAGCACGGGAAGTTTGCGATTAAGGATAGCATACGGCAGAAATGTAGCAAAAACGGACTAGGTACGGTAAAAACTTTCAACTATTTTTAATTACATCTTTTTTACTAAAGCCAATATGGATATGAAACTTATATTATTGGATAGATGAACATGTAAACGTTCCGATGATGCCAAGATTGCTGCGTTTGGACCATTGTCAGGATTTTTATGATGGGATATGTAATGTCATATAGCACGGGAAGTTTGCTATCAAGGATAGCATACGGCAAAATTGTAGCGAAAATGGAATAGGTACGGTAGAAACTTTCAACTACTTTTAATTACATCTTTTTTTACTAAAGCCAATATGGATATGAAACTTATATTATTGGATAGAGGAACATGTAAAAGTTCCAATGATGCCAAGATTGCTGCGTTTGGACCATTGTCAGGATTTTTATGATTGGATATGTAATGTCATATGGCACGTGAAGTTTGCGATCAAGGATAGCATACGGCAGAAATGTAGAGAAAATGCAATAGGTACAGTAGAAACTTTCAAATACTTTTAATTACATCTTTTTAACTAAAGCTAATATGGATATGAAACTTATAATATTGCATAGAGAAACATGTAAGCTTTTCGATGATGCCCAGATTACCGCGTTTGGACCATTTTCGGGATTTTTAAGATGGGATATGTAATGTCATATAGCACAGGAAGTTTGCGATCAAGGATAGCATACGGCAGAAATTTAGCGAAAATGGAATAGGTACGGTAGAAACTTTCAACTACTTTTAAACAAATCTGTTTAACTAAAGCCAATATGGATATGAAATTTATAGTTTTGAAAAGAAGAACATGTCAGCTTTCCGATGATGCCAAGATTGCAAGATTTGGACTACTTTCAGGATTTTTATCATTGGATGTGTAATGTCATATAGCACGGGAAGTTTGCGATCAAGGGTAGCATACGGCAGAAATGTAGCGAAAGTGGAATAGGTACGGTAGAAACTTTCAACTACTTTTAATTACATCTGTTTAATTAAAGCCAATATGGATATAAAATTTATAGTATTGGATACGGGAACATGTCAGCTTTCCGATGATGCCAAGATTGCTGCGTTTGTACCATTGTCAGGATTTTTAGTATGGGATATGTAATGTCATATAGCACGGGAAGTTTGCTATCAAGGATAGCATACGGCAAAATTGTAGCGAAAATGGAATAGGTACAGTAGAAACTTTCAACTTCTTTCAACAATATCTTTTTACCTACAGCAAATATGGATATAAAACTTACATCATTGGATAGAGGAACATGCAAGCTTTGCAATGATGCTGCCATTGCTGAATTTGGACCATTGTCTGGATTTTTATGATCGGATATATGGAGCAATCTAGCACGGGAAGTTTGCTATCATGGATTGCCTGTGGCAGAACTGCAGTTACAGTGGAAGAGACAATGTAAAACCTGTAAACTTCTTTCAACAATATCTTTTTACCTACAGCAAATATGGATATGAAACTTACATCATTGGATATAGAAACATGTATGCTTTTCGAAGGTGCAAAGATTGTTGCTATTGGACCATTGGCAGGATTTTTATGATTGGATATGTAATGTCATAAAGCACGGGAAGTTTGCGATCAAGGATAGCATACGGCAGAAATTTAGCGAAAATGGAATAGGTACGGTAGAAACTTTCAACTTCTTTCAACAATATCTTTTTACCTAAACCAAATATCGATATGAAACTTTTATCATTGGATAGAAAAACATGTAAGCTTTCCGATGATGCCAGGATTACCGCGTTTGGACCATTTTCAGGATTTTTAAGATGGGATATGTAATGTCATATAGCACGGGAAGTTTGCGATTAAGGATAGCATACGGCAGAAATGTAGCGAAAACGGTTTAGGTACGGTAGAAACTTTCAACTATTTTAATTACATCTTTTTTACTAAAGCCAATATGGATATGAAACTTATATTATTGGATAGAGGAACATGTAAAAGTTTCGATGATGCCAAGATTGCCGCATTTGGACCATTGTCAGGATTTTTATGATGGGATATGTAATGTCATATAGCACAGGAAGTTTGTGATCAAGGATAGCATACGGCAGAAATGTAGCGAAAATGGAATAGGTACAGTAGAAACTTTCAACTACTTTTAATTAAATCTGTTTAAGTAAAGCCAATATGGATATGAAATTTATAGTTTTGGAAAGAGGAACATGTCAGCTTTCCGATGATGCCAAGATTGCAAGATTTGGACTATTTTCAGGATTTTTATCATTGGATATGTAATGTCATATAGCACGGGAAGTTTGCGATTAAGGATAGCATACGGCAGAAATGTAGCAAAAACGGACTAGGTACGGTAAAAACTTTCAACTATTTTTAATTACATCTTTTTTACTAAAGCCAATATGGATATGAAACTTATATTATTGGATAGATGAACATGTAAACGTTCCGATGATGCCAAGATTGCTGCGTTTGGACCATTGTCAGGATTTTTATGATGGGATATGTAATGTCATATAGCACGGGAAGTTTGCTATCAAGGATAGCATACGGCAAAATTGTAGCGAAAATGGAATAGGTACGGTAGAAACTTTCAACTACTTTTAATTACATCTTTTTTTACTAAAGCCAATATGGATATGAAACTTATATTATTGGATAGAGGAACATGTAAAAGTTCCAATGATGCCAAGATTGCTGCGTTTGGACCATTGTCAGGATTTTTATGATTGGATATGTAATGTCATATGGCACGTGAAGTTTGCGATCAAGGATAGCATACGGCAGAAATGTAGAGAAAATGCAATAGGTACAGTAGAAACTTTCAAATACTTTTAATTACATCTTTTTAACTAAAGCTAATATGGATATGAAACTTATAATATTGCATAGAGAAACATGTAAGCTTTTCGATGATGCCCAGATTACCGCGTTTGGACCATTTTTGGGATTTTTAAGATGGGATATGTAATGTCATATAGCACAGGAAGTTTGCGATCAAGGATAGCATACGGCAGAAATTTAGCGAAAATGGAATAGGTACGGTAGAAACTTTCAACTACTTTTAAACAAATCTGTTTAACTAAAGCCAATATGGATATGAAATTTATAGTTTTGAAAAGAAGAACATGTCAGCTTTCCGATGATGCCAAGATTGCAAGATTTGGACTACTTTCAGGATTTTTATCATTGGATGTGTAATGTCATATAGCACGGGAAGTTTGCGATCAAGGGTAGCATACGGCAGAAATGTAGCGAAAGTGGAATAGGTACGGTAGAAACTTTCAACTACATTTAATTACATCTGTTTAATTAAAGCCAATATGGATATAAAATTTATAGTATTGGATACGGGAACATGTCAGCTTTCCGATGATGCCAAGATTGCTGCGTTTGTACCATTGTCAGGATTTTTAGTATGGGATATGTAATGTCATATAGCACGGGAAGTTTGCTATCAAGGATAGCATACGGCAAAATTGTAGCGAAAATGGAATAGGTACAGTAGAAACTTTCAACTTCTTTTAACAATATCTTTTTACCTACAGCAAATATGGATATAAAACTTACATCATTGGATAGAGGAACATGCAAGCTTTCCAATGATGCTGCCATTGCTGCATTTGGACCATTGTCTGGATTTTTATGATCGGATATATGGAGCAATCTAGCACGGGAAGTTTGCTATCATGGATTGCCTGTGGCAGAGCTGCAGTTAAAGTGGAAGAGACAATGTAAAACCTGTAAACTTCTTTCAACAATATCTTTTTACCTACAGCAAATATGGATATGAAACTTACATCATTGGATATAGAAACATGTATGCTTTTCGAAGGTTCAAAGATTGTTGCTATTGGACCATTGGCAGGATTTTTATGATTGGATATGTAATGTCATAAAGCACGGGAAGTTTGCGATCAAGGATAGCATACGGCAGAAATTTAGCGAAAATGGAATAGGTACGGTAGAAACTTTCAACTTCTTTCAACAATATCTTTTTACCTAAACCAAATATCGATATGAAACTTTTATCATTGGATAGAAAAACATGTAAGCTTTCCGATGATGCCAAGATTGCAAGATTTGGACTATTTTCAGGATTTTTATCATGGGATATGTAATGTCATATAGCACGGGAAGTTTGCTATCAAGGATAGCATACGGCAGAAATGTAGAGAAAATGCAATAGGTACAGTAGAAAATTTCAAATACTTTTAATTACATTTTTTTAACTGAAGCTAATATGGATATGAAACTTATAATATTGCATAGAGAAACATGTAAGCTTTTCGATGATGCCAGGATTACTGCGTTTGGACCATTGTCAGGATTTTTAAGATGGGATATGTAATGTCATATAGCACAGGAAGTTTGTGATCAAGGATAGCATACGGCAGAAATGTAGCGAAAGTGGAATAGGTACGGTAGAAACTTTCAACTACTTTTAATTAAATCTGTTTAACTAAAGCCAATATGGATATGAAATTTATAGTATTGGATACGGGAACATGTCAGCTTTCCAATGATGCCAAGATTGCAAGATTTGGACTATTTTCAGGATTTTTATCATTGGATATGTAATGTCATATAGCACGGGAAGTTTGCGATTAAGGATAGCATACGGCAGAAATGTAGCAAAAACGGACTGGGTACGGTAGAAACTTTCAACTATTTTTAATTACATCTTTTTTACTAAAGCCAATATGGATATGAAACTTATATTATTGGATAGAGGAACATGTAAACGTTCCGATGATGCCAAGATTGCTGCGTTTGGACCATTGTCAGGATTTTTATGATGGGATATGTAATGTCATATAGCACGGGAAGTTTGCGATCAAGGATAGCATACGGCAGAAATGTAGAGAAAATGCAATAGGTACAGTAGAAACTTTCAAATACTTTTAATTACATCTTTTAAACTAAAGCTAATATGGATATGAAATTTATAGTTTTGGAAAGAGGAACATGTCAGCTTTCCGATGATGCCAAGATTGCAAGATTTGGACTACTTTCAGGATTTTTATCATTGGATGTGTAATGTCATATAGCACGGGAAGTTTGCGATCAAGGATAGCATACGGCAGAAATGTAGCGAAAGTGGAATAGGTACGGTAGAAACTTTCAACTACTTTTAATTACATCTGTTTAATTAAAGCCAATATGGATATGAAATTTATAGTATTGGATACGGGAACATGTCAGCTTTCCGATGATGCCAAGATTGCTGCGTTTGTACCATTGTCAGGATTTTTAGTATGGGATATGTAATGTCATATAGCACGGGAAGTTTGCTATCAAGGATAGCATACGGCAAAATTGTAGCGAAAATGGAATAGGTACAGTAGAAACTTTCAACTTCTTTCAACAATATCTTTTTACCTACAGCAAATATGGATATAAAACTTACATCATTGGATAGAGGAACATGCAAGCTTTCCAATGATGCTGCCATTGCTGCATTTGGACCATTGTCTGGATTTTTATGATCGGATATATGGAGCAATCTATCACGGGAAGTTTGCTATCATGGATTGCCTGTGGCAGAACTGCAGTTACAGTGGAAGAGACAATGTAAAACCTGTAAACTTCTTTCAACAATATCTTTTTACCTACAGCAAATATGGATATGAAACTTACATCATTGGATATAGAAACATGTATGCTTTTCGAAGGTGCAAAGATTGTTGCTATTGGACCATTGGCAGGATTTTTATGATTGGATATGTAATGTCATAAAGCACGGGAAGTTTGCGATCAAGGATAGCATACGGCAGAAATTTAGCGAAAATGGAATAGGTACGGTAGAAACTTTCAACTTCTTTCAACAATATCTTTTTACCTAAACCAAATATCGATATGAAACTTTTATCATTGGATAGAAAAACATGTAAGCTTTCCGATGATGCCAGGATTACCGCGTTTGGACCATTTTCAGGATTTTTAAGATGGGATATGTAATGTCATATAGCACGGGAAGTTTGCGATTAAGGATAGCATACGGCAGAAATGTAGCGAAAATGGAATAGGCACGGTAGAAACTTTCAACTACTTTTAATTACATCTTTTTTACTAAAGCCAATATGGATATGAAACTTATATTATTGGATAGAGGAACAAGTAAAAGTTTCAATGATGCCAAGATTGCTGCGTTTTGACCATTGTCAGAATTTTTATGATTGGATATGTAATGTCATATAGCACAGGAAGTTTGCAATCAAGGATAGCATACGGCAGAAATGTAGAGAAAATGCAATAGGTACAGTAGAAAATTTCAAATACTTTTAATTACATTTTTTTAACTGAAGCTAATATGGATATGAAACTTATAATATTGCATAGAGAAACATGTAAGCTTTTCGATGATGCCAGGATTACTGCGTTTGGACCATTGTCAGGATTTTTAAGATGGGATATGTAATGTCATATAGCACAGGAAGTTTGTGATCAAGGATAGCATACGGCAGAAATGTAGCGAAAGTGGAATAGGTACGGTAGAAACTTTCAACTACTTTTAATTAAATCTGTTTAACTAAAGCCAATATGGATATGAAATTTATAGTATTGGATACGGGAACATGTCAGCTTTCCGATGATGCCAAGATTGCAAGATTTGGACTATTTTCAGGATTTTTATCATTGGATATGTAATGTCATATAGCACGGGAAGTTTGCGATTAAGGATAGAATACGGCAGAAATGTAGCGAAAATGGATTAGGTACGGTAGAAACTTTCAACTATTTTTAATTACATCTTTTTTACTAAAGCCAATATGGATATGAAACTTATATTATTGGATAGAGGAACATGTAAACGTTCCGATGATGCCAAGATTGCTGCGTTTGGACCATTGTCAGGATTTTTATGATGGGATATGTGATGTCATAAAGCACGGGAAGTTTGCGATCAAGGATAGCATACGGCAGAAATTTAGCGAAAATGGAATAGGTACGGTAGAAACTTTCAACTTCTTTCAATAATATCTTTTTACCTAAACCAAATATCGATATGAAACTTTTATCATTGGATGATGCCAAGATTGCAAGATTTGGACTATTTTCAGGATTTTTATCATTGGATATGTAATGTCATATAGCACGGGAAGTTTGCGATTAAGGATAGCATACGGCAGAAATGTAGCAAAAACGGACTGGGTACGGTAGAAACTTTCAACTATTTTTAATTACATCTTTTTTACTAAAGCCAATATGGATATGAAACTTATATTATTGGATAGAGGAACATGTAAACGTTCCGATGATGCCAAGATTGCTGCGTTTGGACCATTGTCAGGATTTTTATGATGGGATATGTAATGTCATATAGCACGGGAAGTTTGCGATCAAGGATAGCATACGGCAGAAATGTAGAGAAAATGCAATAGGTACAGTAGAAACTTTCAAATACTTTTAATTACATCTTTTAAACTAAAGCTAATATGGATATGAAATTTATAGTTTTGGAAAGAGGAACATGTCAGCTTTCCGATGATGCCAAGATTGCAAGATTTGGACTACTTTCAGGATTTTTATCATTGGATGTGTAATGTCATATAGCACGGGAAGTTTGCGATCAAGGATAGCATACGGCAGAAATGTAGCGAAAGTGGAATAGGTACGGTAGAAACTTTCAACTACTTTTAATTACATCTGTTTAATTAAAGCCAATATGGATATGAAATTTATAGTATTGGATACGGGAACATGTCAGCTTTCCGATGATGCCAAGATTGCTGCGTTTGTACCATTGTCAGGATTTTTAGTATGGGATATGTAATGTCATATAGCACGGGAAGTTTGCTATCAAGGATAGCATACGGCAAAATTGTAGCGAAAATGGAATAGGTACAGTAGAAACTTTCAACTTCTTTCAACAATATCTTTTTACCTACAGCAAATATGGATATAAAACTTACATCATTGGATAGAGGAACATGCAAGCTTTCCAATGATGCTGCCATTGCTGCATTTGGACCATTGTCTGGATTTTTATGATCGGATATATGGAGCAATCTATCACGGGAAGTTTGCTATCATGGATTGCCTGTGGCAGAACTGCAGTTACAGTGGAAGAGACAATGTAAAACCTGTAAACTTCTTTCAACAATATCTTTTTACCTACAGCAAATATGGATATGAAACTTACATCATTGGATATAAAAACATGTATGCTTTCCGAAGGTGCAAAGATTGCTGCGTTTGGACCATTGTCAGGATTTTTATAATTGGATATGTAATGTCATATAGCACGGGAAGTTTGCGATCAACGATAGCATACGGCAAAAATGTAGAGAAAATGCAATAGGTACGGTAGAAACTTTTAACTTCTTTCAACAATATCTTTTTACCTACACCAAATATCGATATGAAACTTTTATCATTGGATAGAAAAACATGTAAGCTTTCCGACGATGCCAAGATTACCGCGTTTGGACCATTTTCAGGATTTTTAAGATGGGATATGTAATGTCATATAGCACAGGAAGTTTGCGATCAAGGATAGCATACGGCAGAAATGTAGCGAAAACGGTTTAGGTACGGTAGAAACTTTCAACTATTTTAATTACATCTTTTTTACTAAAGCCAATATGGATATGAAACTTATATTATTGGATAGAGGAACATGTAAAAGTTTCGATGATGCCAAGATTGCCGCATTTGGACCATTGTCAGGATTTTTATGATGGGATATGTAATGTCATATAGCACAGGAAGTTTGTGATCAAGGATAGCATACGGCAGAAATGTAGCGAAAGTGGAATAGGTACGGTAGAAACTTTCAACTACTTTTAATTAAATCTGTTTAACTAAAGCCAATATGGATATGAAATTTATAGTATTGGATACAGGAACATGTCAGCTTTCCGATGATGCCAAGATTGCAAGATTTGGACTATTTTCAGGATTTTTATCATTGGATATGTAATGTCATATAGCACGGGAAGTTTGCGATTAAGGATAGAATACGGCAGAAATGTAGCGAAAATGGATTAGGTACGGTAGAAACTTTCAACTATTTTTAATTACATCTTTTTTACTAAAGCCAATATGGATATGAAACTTATATTATTGGATAGAGGAACATGTAAACGTTCCGATGATGCCAAGATTGCTGCGTTTGGACCATTGTCAGGATTTTTATGATGGGATATGTAATGTCATAAAGCACGGGAAGTTTGCGATCAAGGATAGCATACGGCAGAAATTTAGCGAAAATGGAATAGGTACGGTAGAAACTTTCAACTTCTTTCAATAATATCTTTTTACCTAAACCAAATATCGATATGAAACTTTTATCATTGGATGATGCCAAGATTGCAAGATGTGGACTATTTTCAGGATTTTTATCATTGGATATTTAATGTCATATAGCACGGGAAGTTTGCGATTAAGGATAGCATACGGCAGAAATGTAGCAAAAACGGACTGGGTACGGTAGAAACTTTCAACTATTTTTAATTACATCTTTTTTACTAAAGCCAATATGGATATGAAACTTATATTATTGGATAGAGGAACATGTAAACGTTCCGATGATGCCAAGATTGCTGCGTTTGGACCATTGTCAGGATTTTTATGATTGGATATGTAATGTCATATAGCACGGGAAGTTTGCGATCAAGGATAGCATACGGCAGAAATGTAGAGAAAATGCAATAGGTACAGTAGAAACTTTCAAATACTTGTAATTACATCTTTTTAACTAAAGCCAATATGGATATGAAATTTATAGTTTTGGAAAGAGGAACATGTCAGCTTTCCGATGATGCCAAGATTGCAAGATTTGGACTATTTTCAGGATTTTTATCATTGGATATGTAATGTCATATAGCACGGGAAGTTTGCGATCAAGGATAGCATACGGCAGAAATGTAGCGAAAGTGGAATAGGTACGGTAGAAACTTTCAACTACTTTTAATTACATCTGTTTAATTAAAGCCAATATGGATATGAAATTTATAGTATTGGATACGGGAACATGTCAGCTTTCCGATGATGCCAAGATTGCTGCGTTTGTACCATTGTCAGGATTTTTAGTATGGGATATGTAATGTCATATAGCACGGGAAGTTTGCTATCAAGGATAGCATACGGCAAAATTGTAGCGAAAATGGAATAGGTACGGAAGAAACTTTCAACTTCTTTCAACAATATCTTTTTACCTACAGCAAATATGGATATAAAACTTACATCATTGGATAGAGGAACATGCAAGCTTTGCAATGATGCTGCCATTGCTGCATTTGGACCATTGTCTGGATTTTTATGATCGGATATATGGAGCAATCTATCACGGGAAGTTTGCTATCATGGATTGCCTGTGGCAGAACTGCAGTTACAGTGGAAGAGACAATGTAAAACCTGTAAACTTCTTTCAACAATATCTTTTTACCTACAGCAAATATGGATATGAAACTTACATCATTGGATATAGAAACATGTATGCTTTTCGAAGGTGCAAAGATTGTTGCTATTGGACCATTGGCAGGATTTTTATGATTGGATATGTAATGTCATAAAGCACGGGAAGTTTGCGATCAAGGATAGCATACGGCAGAAATTTAGCGAAAATGGAATAGGTACGGTAGAAACTTTCAACTTCTTTCAACAATATCTTTTTACCTAAACCAAATATCGATATGAAACTTTTATCATTGGATAGAAAAACATGTAAGCTTTCCGATGATGCCAAGATTACCGCGTTTGGACCATTTTCAGGATTTTTAAGATGGGATATGTAATGTCATATAGCACGGGAAGTTTGCGATTAAGGATAGCATACGGCAGAAATGTAGCGAAAATGGAATAGGTACGGTAGAAACTTTCAACTACTTTTAATTACATCTTTTTTACTAAAGCCAATATGGATATGAAACTTATATTATTGGATAGAGGAACATGTAAACGTTTCGATGATGCCAAGATTGCTGCGTTTGGACCATTGTCAGGATTTTTATGATTGGATATGTAATGTCATATAGCACGGGAAGTTTGCAATCAAGGATAGCATACGGCAGAAATGTAGAGAAAATGGAATAGGTACAGTAGAAACTTTCAACTACTTTTAATTAAATCTGTTTAAGTAAAGCCAATATGGATATGAAATTTATAGTTTTGGAAAGAGGAACATGTCAGCTTTCCGATGATGCCAAGATTGCAAGATTTGGACTATTTTCAGGATTTTTATCATTGGATATGTAATGTCATATAGCACGGGAAGTTTGCGATTAAGGATAGCTACGGCAAAAATGTAGCGAAAACGGATTAGGTACGGTAGAAACTTTCAACTATTTTTAATTACATCTTTTTTACTAAAGCCAATATGGATATGAAACTTATATTATTTTATAGATGAACATGTAAACGTTCCGATGATGCCAAGATTGCTGCGTTTGGACCGTTTTCAGGATTTTTATGATGGGATATGTAATGTCATATAGCACGGGAAGTTTGCGATCAAGGATAGCATACGGCAAAATTGTAGCGAAAATGGAATAGGTACGGTAGAAACTTTCAACTACTTTTAATTACATCTTTTTTACTAAAGCCAATATGGATATGAAACTTATATTATTGGATAGAGGAACATGTAAAAGTTTCGATGATGCCAAGATTGCTGCGTTTGGACCATTGTCAGGATTTTTATGATTGGATATGTAATGTCAAATAGCACGGGAAGTTTGCAATCAAGGATAGCATACGGCAGAAATGTAGAGAAAATGCAATAGGTACAGTAGAAACTTTCAAATACTTTTAATTACATCTTTTTAACTGAAGCTAATATGGATATGAAACTTATAATATTGCATAGAAAAACATGTAAGCTTTCCGATGATGCCAAGATTACCGCGTTTGGACCATTGTCAGGATTTTTAAGATGGGATATGTTATGTCATATAGCACAGGAAGTTTGTGATCAAGGATAGCATACGGCAGAAATGTAGCGAAAGTCGAATAGGTACGGTAGAAACTTTCAACTACTTTTAATTAAATCTGTTTAACTAAAGCCAATATGGATATGAAATTTATAGTTTTGAAAAGAGGAACATGTCAGCTTTCCGATGATGCCAAGATTGCAAGATTTGGACTACTTTCAGGATTTTTATCATTGGATGTGTAATGTCATATAGCACGGGAAGTTTGCGATCAAGGATAGCATACGGCAGAAATGTAGCGAAAGTGGAATAGGTACGGTAGAAACTTTCAACTACTTTTAATTACATCTGTTTAATTAAAGCCAATATGGATATGAAATTTATAGTATTGGATACGGGAACATGTCAGGCTTTCCGATGATGCCAAGATTGCTGCGTTTGTACCATTGTCAGGATTTTTAGTATGGGATATGTAATGTCATATAGCACGGGAAGTTTGCTATCAAGGATAGCATACGGCAAAATTGTAGCGAAAATGGAATAGGTACAGTAGAAACTTTCAACTTCTTTCAACAATATCTTTTTACCTACAGCAAATATGGATATAAAACTTACATCATTGGATAGAGGAACATGCAAGCTTTCCAATGATGCTGCCATTGCTGCATTTGGACCATTGTCTGGATTTTTAGGATCGGATATATGGAGCAATCTAGCACGGGAAGTTTGCTATCATGGATTGCCTGTGGCAGAACTGCAGTTAAAGTGGAAGAGACAATGTAAAACCTGTAAACTTCTTTCAACAATATCTTTTTACCTACAGCAAATATAGATATGAAACTTACATCATTGGATATAGAAACATGTATGCTTTTCGAAGGTTCAAAGATTGTTGCTATTGGACCATTGGCAGGATTTTTATGATTGGATATGTAATGTCATAAAGCACGGGAAGTTTGCGATCAAGGATAGCATACGGCAGAAATCTAGCGAAAATGGAATAGGTACGGTAGAAACTTTCAACTTCTTTCAACAATATCTTTTTACCTAAACCAAATATCGATATGAAACTTTTATCATTGGATAGAAAAACATGTAAGCTTTCCGATGATGCCAAGATTGCAAGATTTGGACTATTTTCAGGATTTTTATCATTGGATATGTAATGTCATATAGCACGGGAAGTTTGCGATTAAGGATAGCATACGGCAGAAATGTAGCGAAAACGGATTAGGTACGGTAGAAACTTTCAACTACTTATAATTACATCTTTTTTACTAAAGCCAATATGGATATGAAACTTATCTTATTGGATAGAGGAACATGTAAAACTTTCGATGATGCCAAGATTGCTGCGTTTGGACCATTGATAGTATTTTTATGATTGGATATGTAATATCATATAGCACGGGAAGTTTGCAATCAAGGATAGCATACGGCAGAAATGTAGAGAAAATGCAATAGGTACAGTAGAAAAATTTCAAATACTTTTAATTACATTTTTTTAACTGAAGCTAATATGGATATGAAACTTATAATATTGCATAGAGAAACATGTAAGCTTTCCGATGATTCCAAGATTACCGCGTTTGGGACCATTGTCAAGATTTTTAAGATGGGATATGAAATGTCATAAAGCACAGGAAGTTTGTGATCAAGGATAGCATACGGCAGAAATGTAGCGAAAGTCGAATAGGTACGGTAGAAACTTTCAACTACTTTTAATTAAATCTAAAGCCAATATGGATATGAAATTTATAGTTTTGGAAAGAGGAACATGTCAGCTTTCCGATGATGCCAAGATTGAAAAGATTTGGACTATTTTCAGGATTTTTATCATGGGATATGTAATGTCATATAGCACGGGAAGTTTGCGATCAAGGATAGCATACGGCAGAAATGTAGCGAAAACGGATTAGGTACGGTAGAAACTTTCAACTACTTTTAATTAAATCTGTTTAACTAAAGCCAATATGGATATGAAATTTATAGTTTTGGAAAGAGGAACATGTCAGCTTTCCGATGATGCCAAGATTGCAAGATTTGGACTATTTTCAGGATTTTTATCATTGGATATGTAATGTCATATAGCACGGGAAGTTTGCGATCAAGGATAGCATACGGCAGAAATGTAGAGAAAATGCAATAGGTACAGTAGAAACTTTCAACTACTTTTAATTACATCTTTTTATAATGTAGAAATGTAGCAAAAGTGGAATAGGTACGGTAGAAACTTTCAACTACTTTTAAATACATCTTTTTAACTAAAGCTAATATGGATATGAAACTTACATCATTCGATATAGAAACATGTATGCTTTTCAAAGGTGCAAAGATTGTTTCTATTGGACCATTGGCAGGATTTTTTATGATTGGATATGTAATGTCATAAAGCACGGGAAGTTTGCGATCAAGGATAGCATACGGCAGAAATTTAGCTAAAATGGATAGATACGGTAGAAACTTTCAACTTCTTTCAACAATATCTTTTTACCTAAACCAAATATCGATATGAAACTTTCATCATTGGATAGAAAACCATGTAAGCTTTCTGATGATGCCAAGATTGCAAGATTTGGACTATTTTCAGGATTTTTATCATTGGATATGTAATGTCATATAGCACGGGAAGTTTGCGATTAAGGATAGAATACGGCAGAAATGTAGCGAAAACGGTTTAGGTACGGTAGAAACTTTCAACTATTTTTAATTACATCTTTTTTACTAAAGCCAATATGGATATGAAACTTATATTATTGGATAGAGGAACATGTAAACGTTCCGATGATGCCAAGATTGCTGCGTTTTGGAGCATTGTCAGGATTTTAATGATGGGATATGTAATGTCATAAAGCACGGGAAGTTTGCGATCAAGGATAGCATACGGCAGAAATTTAGCGAAAATGGAATAGGTACGGTAGAAACTTTCAACTTCTTTCAATAATATCTTTTTACCTAAACCAAATATCGATATGAAACTTTTATCATTGGATGATGCCAAGATTGCAAGATTTGGACTATTTTCAGGATTTTTATCATTGGATATGTAATGTCATATAGCACGGGAAGTTTGCGATTAAGGATAGCATACGGCAGAAATGTAGCAAAAACGGACTGGGTACGGTAGAAACTTTCAACTATTTTTAATTACATCTTTTTTACTAAAGCCAATATGGATATGAAACTTATATTATTGGATAGAGGAACATGTAAACGTTCCGATGATGCCAAGATTGCTGCGTTTGGACCATTGTCAGGATTTTTATGATGGGATATGTAATGTCATATAGCACGGGAAGTTTGCGATCAAGGATAGCATACGGCAGAAATGTAGAGAAAATGCAATAGGTACAGTAGAAACTTTCAAATACTTTTAATTACATCTTTTAAACTAAAGCTAATATGGATATGAAATTTATAGTTTTGGAAAGAGGAACATGTCAGCTTTCCGATGATGCCAAGATTGCAAGATTTGGACTACTTTCAGGATTTTTATCATTGGATGTGTAATGTCATATAGCACGGGAAGTTTGCGATCAAGGATAGCATACGGCAGAAATGTAGCGAAAGTGGAATAGGTACGGTAGAAACTTTCAACTACTTTTAATTACATCTGTTTAATTAAAGCCAATATGGATATGAAATTTATAGTATTGGAAAGAGGTACAAGTCAGCTTTTCCGATGATGCCAAGATTGCAAGATTTGGACTACTTTCAGGATTTTTATCATTGGATGTGTAATGTCATATAGCACGGGAAGTTTGCGATCAAGGATAGCATACGGCAGAAATGTAGCGAAAGTGGAATAGGTACGGTAGAAACTTTCAACTACTTTTAATTACATCTGTTTAATTAAAGCCAATATGGATATAAAATTTATAGTATTGGATACGGGAACATGTCAGCTTTCCGATGATGCCAAGATTGCTGCGTTTGTACCATTGTCAGGATTTTTAGTATGGGATATGTAATGTCATATAGCACGGGAAGTTTGCTATCAAGGATAGCATACGGCAAAATTGTAGCGAAAATGGAATAGGTACAGTAGAAACTTTCAACTTCTTTCAACAATATCTTTTTACCTACAGCAAATATGGATATAAAAACTTACATCATTGGATAGAGGAACATGCAAGCTTTCCAATGATGCTGCCATTGCTGCATTTGGACCATTGTCTGGATTTTTAGGATCGGATATATGGAGCAATCTAGCACGGGAAGTTTGCTATCATGGATTGCCTGTGGCAGAACTGCAGTTAAAGTGGAAGAGACAATGTAAAACCTGTAAACTTCTTTCTACAATATCTTTTTACCTACAGCAAATATAGATATGAAACTTACATCATTGGATATAGAAACATGTATGCTTTTCGAAGGTTCAAAGATTGTTGCTATTGGACCATTGGCAGGATTTTTATGATTGGATATGTAATGTCATAAAGCACGGGAAGTTTGCGATCAAGGATAGCATACGGCAGAAATCTAGCGAAAATGGAATAGGTACGGTAGAAACTTTCAACTTCTTTCAACAATATCTTTTTACCTAAACCAAATATCGATATGAAACTTTTATCATTGGATAGAAAAACATGTAAGCTTTCCGATGATGCCAAGATTGCAAGATTTGGACTATTTTCAGGATTTTTATCATTGGATATGTAATGTCATATAGCACGGGAAGTTTGCGATTAAGGATAGCATACGGCAGAAATGTAGCGAAAACGGATTAGGTACGGTAGAAACTTTCAACTACTTTTAATTACATCTTTTTTACTAAAGCCAATATGGATATGAAACTTATCTTATTGGATAGAGGAACATGTAAAACTTTCGATGATGCCAAGATTGCTGCGTTTGGACCATTGATAGTATTTTTATGATTGGATATGTAATATCATATAGCACGGGAAGTTTGCAATCAAGGATAGCATACGGCAGAAATGTAGAGAAAATGCAATAGGTACAGTAGAAAATTTCAAATACTTTTAATTACATTTTTTTAACTGAAGCTAATATGGATATGAAACTTATAATATTGCATAGAGAAACATGTAAGCTTTCCGATGATTCCAAGATTACCGCGTTTGGACCATTGTCAAGATTTTTAAGATGGGATATGAAATGTCATAAAGCACAGGAAGTTTGTGATCAAGGATAGCATACGGCAGAAATGTAGCGAAAGTCGAATAGGTACGGTAGAAACTTTCAACTACTTTTAATTAAATCTAAAGCCAATATGGATATGAAATTTATAGTTTTGGAAAGAGGAACATGTCAGCTTTCCGATGATGCCAAGATTGAAAGATTTGGACTATTTTCAGGATTTTTATCATGGGATATGTAATGTCATATAGCACGGGAAGTTTGCGATCAAGGATAGCATACGGCAGAAATGTAGCGAAAACGGATTAGGTACGGTAGAAACTTTCAACTACTTTTAATTAAATCTGTTTAACTAAAGCCAATATGGATATGAAATTTATAGTTTTGGAAAGAGGAACATGTCAGCTTTCCGATGATGCCAAGATTGAAAGATTTGGACTATTTTCAGGATTTTTATCATTGGATATGTAATGTCATATAGCACGGGAAGTTTGCGATCAAGGATAGCATACGGCAGAAATGTAGAGAAAATGCAATAGGTACAGTAGAAACTTTCAACTACTTTTAATTACATCTTTTTATAATGTAGAAATGTAGCAAAAGTGGAATAGGTACGGTAGAAACTTTCAACTACTTTTAAATACATCTTTTTAACTAAAGCTAATATGGATATGAAACTTACATCATTCGATATAGAAACATGTATGCTTTTCAAAGGTGCAAAGATTGTTTCTATTGGACCATTGGCAGGATTTTTATGATTGGATATGTAATGTCATAAAGCACGGGAAGTTTGCGATCAAGGATAGCATACGGCAGAAATTTAGCTAAAATGGAATAGATACGGTAGAAACTTTCAACTTCTTTCAACAATATCTTTTTACCTAAACCAAATATCGATATGAAACTTTTATCATTGGATAGAAAAACATGTAAGCTTTCTGATGATGCCAAGATTGCAAGATTTGGACTATTTTCAGGATTTTTATCATTGGATATGTAATGTCATATAGCACGGGAAGTTTGCGATTAAGGATAGAATACGGCAGAAATGTAGCGAAAACGGTTTAGGTACGGTAGAAACTTTCAACTATTTTTAATTACATCTTTTTTACTAAAGCCAATATGGATATGAAACTTATATTATTGGATAGAGGAACATGTAAACGTTCCGATGATGCCAAGATTGCTGCGTTTGGACCATTGTCAGGATTTTTATGATGGGATATGTAATGTCATAAAGCACGGGAAGTTTGCGATCAAGGATAGCATACGGCAGAAATTTAGCGAAAATGGAATAGGTACGGTAGAAACTTTCAACTTCTTTCAATAATATCTTTTTACCTAAACCAAATATCGATATGAAACTTTTATCATTGGATGATGCCAAGATTGCAAGATTTGGACTATTTTCAGGATTTTTATCATTGGATATGTAATGTCATATAGCACGGGAAGTTTGCGATTAAGGATAGCATACGGCAGAAATGTAGCAAAAACGGACTGGGTACGGTAGAAACTTTCAACTATTTTTAATTACATCTTTTTTACTAAAGCCAATATGGATATGAAACTTATATTATTGGATAGAGGAACATGTAAACGTTCCGATGATGCCAAGATTGCTGCGTTTGGACCATTGTCAGGATTTTTATGATGGGATATGTAATGTCATATAGCACGGGAAGTTTGCGATCAAGGATAGCATACGGCAGAAATGTAGAGAAAATGCAATAGGTACAGTAGAAACTTTCAAATACTTTTAATTACATCTTTTAAACTAAAGCTAATATGGATATGAAATTTATAGTTTTGGAAAGAGGAACATGTCAGCTTTCCGATGATGCCAAGATTGCAAGATTTGGACTACTTTCAGGATTTTTATCATTGGATGTGTAATGTCATATAGCACGGGAAGTTTGCGATCAAGGATAGCATACGGCAGAAATGTAGCGAAAGTGGAATAGGTACGGTAGAAACTTTCAACTACTTTTAATTACATCTGTTTAATTAAAGCCAATATGGATATGAAATTTATAGTATTGGAAAGAGGTTCATGTCAGCTTTCCGATGATGCCAAGATTGCAAGATTTGGACTACTTTCAGGATTTTTATCATTGGATGTGTAATGTCATATAGCACGGGAAGTTTGCGATCAAGGATAGCATACGGCAGAAATGTAGCGAAAGTGGAATAGGTACGGTAGAAACTTTCAACTACTTTTAATTACATCTGTTTAATTAAAGCCAATATGGATATAAAATTTATAGTATTGGATACGGGAACATGTCAGCTTTCCGATGATGCCAAGATTGCTGCGTTTGTACCATTGTCAGGATTTTTAGTATGGGATATGTAATGTCATATAGCACGGGAAGTTTGCTATCAAGGATAGCATACGGCAAAATTGTAGCGAAAATGGAATAGGTACAGTAGAAACTTTCAACTTCTTTCAACAATATCTTTTTACCTACAGCAAATATGGATATAAAACTTACATCATTGGATAGAGGAACATGCAAGCTTTCCAATGATGCTGCCATTGCTGCATTTGGACCATTGTCTGGATTTTTAGGATCGGATATATGGAGCAATCTAGCACGGGAAGTTTGCTATCATGGATTGCCTGTGGCAGAACTGCAGTTAAAGTGGAAGAGACAATGTAAAACCTGTAAACTTCTTTCAACAATATCTTTTTACCTACAGCAAATATAGATATGAAACTTACATCATTGGATATAGAAACATGTATGCTTTTCGAAGGTTCAAAGATTGTTGCTATTGGACCATTGGCAGGATTTTTATGATTGGATATGTAATGTCATAAAGCACGGGAAGTTTGCGATCAAGGATAGCATACGGCAGAAATCTAGCGAAAATGGAATAGGTACGGTAGAAACTTTCAACTTCTTTCAACAATATCTTTTTACCTAAACCAAATATCGATATGAAACTTTTATCATTGGATAGAAAAACATGTAAGCTTTCCGATGATGCCAAGATTGCAAGATTTGGACTATTTTCAGGATTTTTATCATTGGATATGTAATGTCATATAGCACGGGAAGTTTGCGATTAAGGATAGCATACGGCAGAAATGTAGCGAAAACGGATTAGGTACGGTAGAAACTTTCAACTACTTTTAATTACATCTTTTTTACTAAAGCCAATATGGATATGAAACTTATCTTATTGGATAGAGGAACATGTAAAACTTTCGATGATGCCAAGATTGCTGCGTTTGGACCATTGATAGTATTTTTATGATTGGATATGTAATATCATATAGCACGGGAAGTTTGCAATCAAGGATAGCATACGGCAGAAATGTAGAGAAAATGCAATAGGTACAGTAGAAAATTTCAAATACTTTTAATTACATTTTTTTAACTGAAGCTAATATGGATATGAAACTTATAATATTGCATAGAGAAACATGTAAGCTTTCCGATGATTCCAAGATTACCGCGTTTGGACCATTGTCAAGATTTTTAAGATGGGATATGAAATGTCATAAAGCACAGGAAGTTTGTGATCAAGGATAGCATACGGCAGAAATGTAGCGAAAGTCGAATAGGTACGGTAGAAACTTTCAACTACTTTTAATTAAATCTAAAGCCAATATGGATATGAAATTTATAGTTTTGGAAAGAGGAACATGTCAGCTTTCCGATGATGCCAAGATTGAAAGATTTGGACTATTTTCAGGATTTTTATCATGGGATATGTAATGTCATATAGCACGGGAAGTTTGCGATCAAGGATAGCATACGGCAGAAATGTAGCGAAAACGGATTAGGTACGGTAGAAACTTTCAACTACTTTTAATTAAATCTGTTTAACTAAAGCCAATATGGATATGAAATTTATAGTTTTGGAAAGAGGAACATGTCAGCTTTCCGATGATGCCAAGATTGCAAGATTTGGACTATTTTCAGGATTTTTATCATTGGATATGTAATGTCATATAGCACGGGAAGTTTGCGATCAAGGATAGCATACGGCAGAAATGTAGAGAAAATGCAATAGGTACAGTAGAAACTTTCAACTACTTTTAATTACATCTTTTTATAATGTAGAAATGTAGCAAAAGTGGAATAGGTACGGTAGAAACTTTCAACTACTTTTAAATACATCTTTTTAACTAAAGCTAATATGGATATGAAACTTACATCATTCGATATAGAAACATGTATGCTTTTCAAAGGTGCAAAGATTGTTTCTATTGGACCATTGGCAGGATTTTTATGATTGGATATGTAATGTCATAAAGCACGGGAAGTTTGCGATCAAGGATAGCATACGGCAGAAATTTAGCTAAAATGGAATAGATACGGTAGAAACTTTCAACTTCTTTCAACAATATCTTTTTACCTAAACCAAATATCGATATGAAACTTTTATCATTGGATAGAAAAACATGTAAGCTTTCTGATGATGCCAAGATTGCAAGATTTGGACTATTTTCAGGATTTTTATCATTGGATATGTAATGTCATATAGCACGGGAAGTTTGCGATTAAGGATAGAATACGGCAGAAATGTAGCGAAAACGGTTTAGGTACGGTAGAAACTTTCAACTATTTTTAATTACATCTTTTTTACTAAAGCCAATATGGATATGAAACTTATATTATTGGATAGAGGAACATGTAAACGTTCCGATGATGCCAAGATTGCTGCGTTTGGACCATTGTCAGGATTTTTATGATGGGATATGTAATGTCATAAAGCACGGGAAGTTTGCGATCAAGGATAGCATACGGCAGAAATTTAGCGAAAATGGAATAGGTACGGTAGAAACTTTCAACTTCTTTCAATAATATCTTTTTACCTAAACCAAATATCGATATGAAACTTTTATCATTGGATGATGCCAAGATTGCAAGATTTGGACTATTTTCAGGATTTTTATCATTGGATATGTAATGTCATATAGCACGGGAAGTTTGCGATTAAGGATAGCATACGGCAGAAATGTAGCAAAAACGGACTGGGTACGGTAGAAACTTTCAACTATTTTTAATTACATCTTTTTTACTAAAGCCAATATGGATATGAAACTTATATTATTGGATAGAGGAACATGTAAACGTTCCGATGATGCCAAGATTGCTGCGTTTGGACCATTGTCAGGATTTTTATGATGGGATATGTAATGTCATATAGCACGGGAAGTTTGCGATCAAGGATAGCATACGGCAGAAATGTAGAGAAAATGCAATAGGTACAGTAGAAACTTTCAAATACTTTTAATTACATCTTTTAAACTAAAGCTAATATGGATATGAAATTTATAGTTTTGGAAAGAGGAACATGTCAGCTTTCCGATGATGCCAAGATTGCAAGATTTGGACTACTTTCAGGATTTTTATCATTGGATGTGTAATGTCATATAGCACGGGAAGTTTGCGATCAAGGATAGCATACGGCAGAAATGTAGCGAAAGTGGAATAGGTACGGTAGAAACTTTCAACTACTTTTAATTACATCTGTTTAATTAAAGCCAATATGGATATGAAATTTATAGTATTGGATACGGGAACATGTCAGCTTTCCGATGATGCCAAGATTGCTGCGTTTGTACCATTGTCAGGATTTTTAGTATGGGATATGTAATGTCATATAGCACGGGAAGTTTGCTATCAAGGATAGCATACGGCAAAATTGTAGCGAAAATGGAATAGGTACAGTAGAAACTTTCAACTTCTTTCAACAATATCTTTTTACCTACAGCAAATATGGATATAAAACTTACATCATTGGATAGAGGAACATGCAAGCTTTGCAATGATGCTGCCATTGCTGCATTTGGACCATTGTCTGGATTTTTATGATCGGATATATGGAGCAATCTATCACGGGAAGTTTGCTATCATGGATTGCCTGTGGCAGAACTGCAGTTACAGTGGAAGAGACAATGTAAAACCTGTAAACTTCTTTCAACAATATCTTTTTACCTACAGCAAATATGGATATGAAACTTACATCATTGGATATAGAAACATGTATGCTTTTCGAAGGTGCAAAGATTGTTGCTATTGGACCATTGGCAGGATTTTTATGATTGGATATGTAATGTCATAAAGCACGGGAAGTTTGCGATCAAGGATAGCATACGGCAGAAATTTAGCGAAAATGGAATAGGTACGGTAGAAACTTTCAACTTCTTTCAACAATATCTTTTTACCTAAACCAAATATCGATATGAAACTTTTATCATTGGATAGAAAAACATGTAAGCTTTCCGATGATGCCAGGATTACCGCGTTTGGACCATTTTCAGGATTTTTAAGATGGGATATGTAATGTCATATAGCACGGGAAGTTTGCGATTAAGGATAGCATACGGCAGAAATGTAGCGAAAACGGTTTAGGTACGGTAGAAACTTTCAACTATTTTAATTACATCTTTTTTACTAAAGCCAATATGGATATGAAACTTATATTATTGGATGGAGGAACATGTAAAAGTTTCGATGATGCCAAGATTGCCGCATTTGGACCATTGTCAGGATTTTTATGATGGGATATGTAATGTCATATAGCACAGGAAGTTTGTGATCAAGGATAGCATACGGCAGAAATGTAGCGAAAATGGAATAGGTACAGTAGAAACTTTCAACTACTTTTAATTAAATCTGTTTAAGTAAAGCCAATATGGATATGAAATTTATAGTTTTGGAAAGAGGAACATGTCAGCTTTCCGATGATGCCAAGATTGCAAGATTTGGACTATTTTCAGGATTTTTATCATTGGATATGTAATGTCATATAGCACGGGAAGTTTGCGATTAAGGATAGCATACGGCAGAAATGTAGCGAAAACGGATTAGGTACGGTAGAAACTTTCAACTATTTTTAATTACATCTTTTTTACTAAAGCCAATATGGATATGAAACTTATATTATTGGATAGATGAACATGTAAACGTTCCGATGATGCCAAGATTGCTGCGTTTGGACCGTTTTCAGGATTTTTATGATGGGATATGTAATGTCATATAGCACGGGAAGTTTGCGATCAAGGATAGCATACGGCAAAATTGTAGCGAAAATGGAATAGGTACGGTAGAAACTTTCAACTACTTTTAATTACATCTTTTTTACTAAAGCCAATATGGATATGAAACTTATATTATTGGATAGAGGAACATGTAAAAGTTTCGATGATGCCAAGATTGCTGCGTTTGGACCATTGTCAGGATTTTTATGATTGGATATGTAATGTCATATAGCACGGGAAGTTTGCAATCAAGGATAGCATACGGCAGAAATGTAGAGAAAATGCAATAGGTACAGTAGAAACTTTCAAATACTTTTAATTACATCTTTTTAACTGAAGCTAATATGGATATGAAACTTATAATATTGCATAGAGAAACATGTAAGCTTTCCGATGATGCCAAGATTACCGCGTTTGGACCATTGTCAGGATTTTTAAGATGGGATATGTTATGTCATATAGCACAGGAAGTTTGTGATCAAGGATAGCATACGGCAGAAATGTAGCGAAAGTCGAATAGGTACGGTAGAAACTTTCAACTACTTTTAATTAAATCTGTTTAACTAAAGCCAATATGGATATGAAATTTATAGTTTTGAAAAGAGGAACATGTCAGCTTTCCGATGATGCCAAGATTGCAAGATTTGGACTACTTTCAGGATTTTTATCATTGGATGTGTAATGTCATATAGCACGGGAAGTTTGCGATCAAGGATAGCATACGGCAGAAATGTAGCGAAAGTGGAATAGGTACGGTAGAAACTTTCAACTACTTTTAATTACATCTGTTTAATTAAAGCCAATATGGATATAAAATTTATAGTATTGGATACGGGAACATGTCAGCTTTCCGATGATGCCAAGATTGCTGCGTTTGTACCATTGTCAGGATTTTTAGTATGGGATATGTAATGTCATATAGCACGGGAAGTTTGCTATCAAGGATAGCATACGGCAAAATTGTAGCGAAAATGGAATAGGTACAGTAGAAACTTTCAACTTCTTTCAACAATATCTTTTTACCTACAGCAAATATGGATATAAAACTTACATCATTGGATAGAGGAACATGCAAGCTTTCCAATGATGCTGCCATTGCTGCATTTGGACCATTGTCTGGATTTTTATGATCGGATATATGGAGCAATCTAGCACGGGAAGTTTGCTATCATGGATTGCCTGTGGCAGAACTGCAGTTAAAGTGGAAGAGACAATGTAAAACCTGTAAACTTCTTTCAACAATATCTTTTTACCTACAGCAAATATAGATATGACACTTACATCATTGGATATAGAAACATGTATGCTTTTCGAAGGTTCAAAGATTGTTGCTATTGGACCATTGGCAGGATTTTTATGATTGGATATGTAATGTCATAAAGCACGGGAAGTTTGCGATCAAGGATAGCATACGGCAGAAATCTAGCGAAAATGGAATAGGTACGGTAGAAACTTTCAACTTCTTTCAACAATATCTTTTTACCTAAACCAAATATCGATATGAAACTTTTATCATTGGATAGAAAAACATGTACGCTTTCCGATGATGCCAAGATTGCAAGATTTGGACTATTTTCAGGATTTTTATCATTGGATATGTAATGTCATATAGCACGGGAAGTTTGCGATTAAGGATAGCATACGGCAGAAATGTAGCGAAAACGGATTAGGTACGGTAGAAACTTTCAACTACTTTTAATTACATCTTTTTTACTAAAGCCAATATGGATATGAAACTTATCTTATTGGATAGAGGAACATGTAAAACTTTCGATGATGCCAAGATTGCTGCGTTTGGACCATTGATAGTATTTTTATGATTGGATATGTAATATCATATAGCACGGGAAGTTTGCAATCAAGGATAGCATACGGCAGAAATGTAGAGAAAATGCAATAGGTACAGTAGAAAATTTCAAATACTTTTAATTACATTTTTTTAACTGAAGCTAATATGGATATGAAACTTATAATATTGCATAGAGAAACATGTCAGCTTTCCGATGATTCCAAGATTACCGCGTTTGGACCATTGTCAAGATTTTTAAGATGGGATATGAAATGTCATAAAGCACAGGAAGTTTGTGATCAAGGATAGCATACGGCAGAAATGTAGCGAAAGTCGAATAGGTACGGTAGAAACTTTCAACTACTTTTAATTAAATCTAAAGCCAATATGGATATGAAATTTATAGTTTTGGAAAGAGGAACATGTCAGCTTTCCGATGATGCCAAGATTGCAAGATTTGGACTATTTTCAGGATTTTTATCATGGGATATGTAATGTCATATAGCACGGGAAGTTTGCGATCAAGGATAGCATACGGCAGAAATGTAGCGAAAACGGATTAGGTACGGTAGAAACTTTCAACTACTTTTAATTAAATCTGTTTAACTAAAGCCAATATGGATATGAAATTTATAGTTTTGGAAAGAGGAACATGTCAGCTTTCCGATGATGCCAAGATTGCAAGATTTGGACTATTTTCAGGATTTTTATCATTGGATATGTAATGTCATATAGCACGGGAAGTTTGCGATCAAGGATAGCATACGGCAGAAATGTAGAGAAAATGCAATAGGTACGGTAGAAAGTTTCAACTACTTTTAATTACATCTTTTTATAATGTAGAAATGTAGCAAAAGTGGAATAGGTACGGTAGAAACTTTCAACTACTTTTAAATACATCTTTTTAACTAAAGCTAATATGGATATGAAACTTACATCATTCGATATAGAAACATGTATGCTTTTCAAAGGTGCAAAGATTGTTTCTATTGGACCATTGGCAGGATTTTTATGATTGGATATGTAATGTCATAAAGCACGGGAAGTTTGCGATCAAGGATAGCATACGGCAGAAATTTAGCTAAAATGGAATAGATACGGTAGAAACTTTCAACTTCTTTCAACAATATCTTTTTACCTAAACCAAATATCGATATGAAACTTTTATCATTGGATAGAAAAACATGTAAGCTTTCCGATGATGCCAAGATTGCTGCGTTTGTACCATTTTCAGGATTTTTATTATGGGATATGTAATGTCATATAGCACGGGAAGTTTGCTATCAAGGATAGCATACGGCAAAATTGTAGCGAAAATGGAATAGGTACGGTAGAAACTTTCAACTTCTTTCAACAATATCTTTTTACCTACAGCAAATATGGATATAAAACTTACATCATTGGATAGAGAAACAAGCAAGCTTTCCAATGATGCTGCCATTGCTGCATTTGGACCATTGTCTGGATTTTTATGATCGGATATATGGAGCAATCTAGCACGGGAAGTTTGCTATCATGGATTGCCTGTAGCAGAACTGCACTTAAGGTGGAAGAGACAATGTAAAACCTGTAAACTTCTTTCAACAATATCTTTTTACCTACAGCAAATATGGATATGAAACTTACATCATTGGATATAGAAACATGTACGCTTTCCGAAGGTGCAAAGATTGTTGCTATTGGACCATTGGCAGGATTTTTATGATTGGATGCCAAGATTACATATGGGATATGTAATGTCATATAGCACGGGAAGTTTGCTATCAAGGATAGCATACGGCAAAATTGTAACGAAAATGGAATAGGTACGGTAGAAACTTTCAACTACTTTTAATTACATCTTTTTGTAATGTAGAAATGTAGCGAAAGTGGAATAAGTACGGTAGAAACTTTCAACTACTTTTAATTACATCTTTTTAACTAAAGCTAATATGGATATGAAATTTATAGTATTGGATACGGGAACATGTCAGCATTCCGATGATGCCAAGATTGCAAGATTTGGACTATTTTCAGGATTTTTATCATTGGATATGTAATGTCATATAGCACGGGAAGTTTGCGATTAAGGATAGCATACGGCAGAAATGTAGCGAAAACGGATTAGGTACGGTAGAAACTTTCAACTATTTTTAATTACATCTTTTTTACTAAAGCCAATATGGATATGAAACTTATATTATTGGATAGAGGAACATGTAAACGTTCCGATGATGCCAAGATTGCTGCGTTTGGACCATTGTCAGGATTTTTATGATGGGATATGTAATGTCATATAGCACGGGAAGTTTGCTATCAAGGATAGCAAACGGCAAAATTGTAGCGAAAATGGAATAGGTACGGTAGAAACTTTCAACTTCTTTCAACAATATCTTTTTACCTACAGCAAATATGGATATAAAACTTACATCATTGGATAGAGAAACAAGCAAGCTTTCCAATGATGCTGCCATTGCTGCATTTGGACCATTGTGTGGATTTTTATGATCGGATATATGGAGCAATCTAGCACGGGAAGTTTGCTATCATGGATTGCCTGTGGCAGAACTGCAGTTAAGGTGGAAGAGACAATGTAAAACCTGTAAACTTCTTTCAACAATATATTTGTACCTACAGCAAATATTGATATGAAACTTACATCATTGGATATAGAAACATGTACGCTTTCCGAAGGTGCAAAGATTGTTTCTATTGGACCATTGGCAGGATTTTTATGATTGGATATGTAATGTCATAAAGCACGGGAAGTTTGCGATCAAGGATAGCATACGGCAGAAATTTAGCTAAAATGGAATAGGTACGGTAGAAACTTTCAACTTCTTTCAACAATATCTTTTTACCTAAACCAAATATCGATATGAAACTTTTATCATTGGATAGAAAAACATGTAAGCTTTCCGATGATGCCAAGATTGCAAGATTTGGACTATTTTCAGGATTTTTATCATTGGATATGTAATGTCATATAGCACGGGAAGTTTGCGATTAAGGATAGCATACGGCAGAAATGTAGCGAAAACGGATTAGGTACGGTAGAAACTTTCAACTACTTTTAATTACATCTTTTTACTAAAGCCAATATGGATATGAAACTTATATTATTGGATAGAGGAACATGTAAAAGTTTCGATGATGTCAAGATTGCTGCGTTTGGACCATTGTCAGGATTTTTATGATGGGATATGAAATGTCATATACGACGGGAAGTTTGCAATCAAGGATAGCATACGGCAGAAATGTAGAGAAAATGCAATAGGTACAGTAGAAACTTTCAAATACTTTTAATTACATCTTTTTAACTGAAGCTAATATGGATATGAAACTTATAATATTGCATAGAGACACATGTAAGCTTTCCGATGATGCCAAGATTACCGCGTTTGGACCATTGTCAGGATTTTTAAGATGGGATATGTAATGTCATATAGCACAAGAAGTTTGTGATCAAGGATAGCATACGGCAGAAATGTAGCGAAAATGGAATAGGTACGGTAGAAACTTTCAACTACTTTGAATTAAATCTGTTTAACTAAAGCCAATATGGATATGAAATTTATAGTTTTGGAAAGAGGAACATGTCAGCTTTCCGATGATGCCAAGATTGCTGCGTTTGTACCATTGTCAGGATTTTTATTATGGGATATGTAATGTCATATAGCACGGGAAGTTTGCTATCAAGGATAGCATACGGCAAAATTGTAGCGAAAATGGAATAGGTACGGTAGAAACTTTCAACTTCTTTCAACAATATCTTTTTACCTACAGCAAATATGGATATAAAACTTACATCATTGGATAGAGAAACAAGCAAGCTTTCCAATGATGCTGCCATTGCTGCATTTGGACCATTGTCTGGATTTTTATGATCGGATATATGGAGCAATCTAGCACGGGAAGTTTGCTATCATGGATTGCCTGTAGCAGAACTGCAGTTAAGGTGGAAGAGACAATGTAAAACCTGTAAACTTCTTTCAACAATATCTTTTTACCTACAGCAAATATGGATATGAAACTTACATCATTGGATATAGAAACATGTACGCTTTCCGAAGGTGCAAAGATTGTTGCTATTGGACCATTGGCAGGATTTTTATGATTGGATATGTAATGTCATAAAGCACGGGAAGTTTGCGATCAAGGATAGCATACGGCAGAAAAGTAGCGAAAATGGAATAGGTACGGTAGAAACTTTCAACTACTTTTAATTACATCTTTTTTACTAAAGCCAATATGGATATGAAACTTATATTATTGGATAGAGGAACATGTAAAAGTTTCGATGATGCCAAGATTGCTGCGTTTGGACCATTGTCAGGATTTTTATGATTGGATATGTAATGTCATATAGCACGGGAAGTTTGCAATCAAGGATAGCATACGGCAGAAATGTAGAGAAAATGCAATAGGTACAGTAGAAACTTTCAAATACTTGTAATTAAATTCTTTTTAACTAAAGCCAATATGGATATGAAATTTATAGTTTTGGAAAGAGGAACATGTCAGCTTTCCGATGATGCCAAGATTGCAAGATTTGGACTATTTTCAGGATTTTTATCATTGGATATGTAATGTCATATAGCACGGGAAGTTTGCGATTAAGGATAGCATACGGCAGAAATGTATCGAAAACGGACTAGGTACGGTAGAAACTTTCAACTATTTTTAATTACATCTTTTTACTAAGGCCAATATGGATATGAAACTTATATTATTGGATAGATGAACATGTAAACGTTCCGATGATGCCAAGATTGCTGCGTTTGGACCATTGTCAGGATTTTTATGATTGGATATGTAATGTCATATAGCACGGGAAGTTTGCAATCAAGGATAGCATACGGCAGAAATGTAGAGAAAATGCAATAGGTACAGTAGAAACTTTCAATTACTTTTAATTACATCTTTTTTACTAAAGCCAATATGGATATGAAACTTATATTATTGGATAGAGGAACATGTAAAAGTTTCGATGATGCCAAGATTGTTGCGTTTGGACCATTGTCAGGATTTTTATGATTGGATATGTAATGTCATAAAGCACGGGAAGTTTGCGATCAAGGATAGCATAGGGCAGAAATTTAGCGAAAATGGAATAGGTACGGTAGAAACTTTCAACTTCTTTCAACAATATCTTTTTACCTACAGCAAATATGGATATAAAACTTACATCATTGGATAGAGGAACATGCAAGCTTTCCAATGATGCTGCCATTGCTGCATTTGAACCATTGTCTGGATTTTTATGATCGGATATTTGGAGCAATCTAGCACGGGAAGTTTGCTATCATGGATTGCCTCTGGCAGAACTGCAGTTAAAGTGGAAGAGACAATGTAAAACCTGTAAACTTCTTTCAACAATATCTTTTTACCTACAGCAAATATGGATATGAAACTTACATCATTGGATATAGAAACATGTATGCTTTTCGAAGGTGCAAAGATTGTTGCTATTGGACCATTGACAGGATTTTTATGATTGGATATGTAATGTCATAAAGCACGGGAAGTTTGCGATCAAGGATAGCATACGGCAGAAATTTAGCGAAAATGGAATAGGTACGGTAGAAACTTTCAACTTCTTTCAACAATATCTTTTTACCTAAACCAAATATCGATATGAAACTTTTATCATTGGATAGAAAAACATGTAAGCTTTCCGATGATGCCAAGATTGCAAGATTTGGACTATTTTCAGGATTTTTATCATTGGATATGTAATATCATATAACACGGGAAGTGTGCGATTAAGGATAGCATACGGCAGAAATGTAGCGAAAATGGAATAGGTACAGTAGAAACTTTCAACTACTTTTAATTAAATCTGTTTAAGTAAAGCCAATATGGATATGAAATTTATAGTTTTGGAAAGAGGAACATGTCAGCTTTCCGATGATGCCAAGATTGCAAGATTTGGACTATTTTCAGGATTTTTATCATTGGATATGTAATGTCATATAGCACGGGAAGTTTGCGATTAAGGATAGCATACGGCAGAAATGTAGCGAAAACGGATTAGGTACGGTAGAAAGTTTCAACTATTTTTAATTACATCATTTTTACTAAAGCCAATATGGATATGAAAATTATATTATTGGATAGAGGAACATGTGCACGTTCCGATGATGCCAAGATTGCTGCGTTTGGACCATTGTCAGGATTTTTATGATGGGATATGTAATGTCATATAGCACGGGAAGTTTGCGATCAAGGATAGCATACGGCAAAATTTAGCGAAAATGGAATAGGTACGGTAGAAACTTTCAACTTCTTTCAACAATATCTTTTTACCTACAGCAAATATGGATATAAAACTTACATCATTGGATAGAGGAACATGCAAGCTTTCCAATGATGCTGCCATTGCTGCATTTGGACCATTGTCTGGATTTTTATGATCGGATATTTGGAGCAATCTAGCACGGGAAGTTTGCTATCATTGATTGCCTCTGGCAGAACTGCAGTTAAAGTGGAAGAGACAATGTAAAACCTGTAAACTTCTTTCAACAATATCTTTTTACCTACAGCAAATATGGATATGAAACTTACATCATTGGATATAGAAACATGTATGCTTTTCGAAGGTGCAAAGATTGTTGCTATTGGACCATTGGCAGGATTTTTATGATTGGATATGTAATGTCATAAAGCACGGGAAGTTTGCGATCAAGGATAGCATACGGCAGAACTTTAGCGAAAATGGAATAGGTACGGTAGAAACTTTCAAATACTTTTAATTACATCTTTTTAACTGAAGCTAATATGGATATGAAACTTATAATATTGCATAGAGAAACATGTAAGCTTTCCGATGATGCCAAGATTACCGCGTTTGGACCATTGTCAGGATTTTTAAGATGGGATATGTAATGTCATATAGCACAGGAAGTTTGCGATCAAGGATAGCATACGGCAGAAATGTAGCGAAAATGGAATAGGTACGGTAGAAACTTTCAACTATTTTTAATTACATCTTTTTACTAAAGCCAATATGGATATGAAACTTATATTATTGGATAGATGAACATGTAAACGTTCCGATGATGCCAAGATTGCTGCGTTTGGACCATTGTCAGGATTTTTATGATTGGATATGTAATGTCATATAGCACGGGAAGTTTGCAATCAAGGATAGCATACGGCAGAAATGTAGAGAAAATGCAATAGGTACAGTAGAATTTTTCAACTACTTTTAATTACATCTTTTTTACTAAAGCCAATATGGATATGAAACTTATATTATTGGATAGAGGAACATGTAAAAGTTTCGATGATGCCAAGATTGTTGCGTTTGGACCATTGTCAGGATTTTTATGATTGGATATGTAATGTCATAAAGCACGGGAAGTTTGCGATCAAGGATAGCATACGGCAGAAATTTAGCGAAAATGGAATAGGTACGGTAGAAACTTTCAACTTCTTTCAACAATATCTTTTTACCTACAGCAAATATGGATATAAAACGTACATCATTGGATAGAGGAACATGCAAGCTTTCCAATGATGCTGCCATTGCTGCATTTTGACCATTGTCTGGATTTTTATGATCGGATATTTGGAGCAATCTAGCACGGGAAGTTTGCTATCATTGATTGCCTCTGGCAGAACTGCAGTTAAAGTGGAAGAGACAATGTAAAACCTGTAAACTTCTTTCAACAATATCTTTTTACCTACAGCAAATATGGATATGAAACTTACATCATTGGATATAGAAACATGTATCCTTTTCGAAGGTGCAAAGATTGTTGCTATTGGACCATTGGCAGGATTTTTATGATTGGATATGTAATGTCATAAAGCACGGGAAGTTTGCGATCAAGGATAGCATACGGCAGAAATTTAGCGAAAACGGATTAGGTACGGTAGAAACTTTCAACTATTTTTAATTACATCTTTTTTAATAAAGCCAATTCGGATATGAAACTTATATTATTGGATAGATGAACATGTAAACGTTCCGATGATGCCAAGATTGCTGCGTTTGGACCATTGTCAGGATTTTTATGATTGGATATGTAATGTCATATAGCACGGGAAGTTTGCAATCAAGGATAGCATACGGCAGAAATGTAGAGAAAATGCAATAGGTACAGTAGAAACTTTCAAATACTTTTAATTACATCTTTTTAACTGAAGCTAATATGGATATGAAACTTATAATATTGCATAGAGAAACATGTAAGCTTTTCGATGATGCCCAGATTACCGCGTTTGGACCATTGTCAGGATTTTTAAGATGGGATATGTAATGTCATATAGCACAGGAAGTTTGTGATAAAGGATAGCATACGGCAGAAATGTAGCGAAAATGGAATAGGTACTGTAGAAACTTTCAACTACTTTTAATTAAATCTGCTTAACTAAAGCCAATATGGATATGAAATTTATAGTTTTGGAAAGAGGAACATGTCAGCTTTCCGATGATGCCAAGATTGCAAGATTTGGACTATTTTCAGGATTTTTATCATTGGATATGTAATGTCATATAGCACGGGAAGTTTGCGATTAAGGATAGCATACGGCAGAAATGTAGCGAAAACGGACTAGGTACGTTAGAAACTTTCAACTACTTTTAATTACATCTTTTTTACTAAAGCCAATATGGATATGAAACTTATATTATTGGAGAGAGGAACATGTAAACGTTCCGATGATGCCAAGATTGCTGCGTTTGTACCATTTTCAGGATTTTTATGATGGGATATGTAATGTCATATAGCACGGGAAGTTTGCTATCAAGGATAGCATATGGCAAAATTGTAGCGAAAATGGAATAGGTACGGTAGAAACTTTCAACTTCTTTAAACAATATCTTTTTACCTACAGCAAATATGGATATAAAACTTACATCATTGGATAGAGGAACATGCAAGCTTTCCAATGATGCTGCCATTGCTGCATTTGGACCATTGTCTGGATTTTTATGATCGGATATATGGAGCAATCTAGCACGGGAAGTTTGTTATCATGGATTGCCTGTGGCAGAACTGCAGTTAAAGTGGAAGAGACAAGGTAAAACCTGTAAACTTCTTTCAACAATATCTTTTACCTACAGCAAATATGGATATGAAACTTACATCATTGGATATAGAAACATGTACGCTTTCCGAAGGTGCAAAGATTGTTGCTATTGGACCATTGGCAGGATTTTTATGATTGGATATGTAATGTCATAAAGCACGGGAAGTTTGCGATCAAGGATAGCATACGGCAGAAATTTAGCGAAAATGGAATAGGTACGGTAGAAACTTTCAACTTCTTTCAACAATATCTTTTTACCTAAACCAAATATCGATATGAAACTTTTATCATTGGATAGAAAAATATGTAAGCTTTCCGATGATGCCAAGATTGCAAGATTTGGACTATTTTCAGGATTTTTATCATTGGATATGTAATATCATATAGCACGGGAAGTTTGCGATTAAGGATAGCATACGGCAGAAATGTAGCAAAAACGGATTAGGTACGGTAGAAAGTTTCAACTATTTTTAATTACATCATTTTTACTAAAGCCAATATGGATATGAAAATTATATTATTGGATAGAGGAACATGTGCACGTTCCGATGATGCCAAGATTGCTGCGTTTGGACCATTGTCAGGATTTTTATGATGGGATATGTAATGTCATATAGCACGGGAAGTTTGCGATCAAGGATAGCATACGGCAGAAATTTAGCGAAAATGGAATAGGTACGGTAGAAACTTTCAACTTCTTTCAACAATATCTTTTTACCTACAGCAAATATGGATATAAATCTTACATCATTGGATAGAGGAACATGCAAGCTTTCCAATGATGCTGCCATTGCTGCATTTGGACCATATTGTCTGGATTTTTATGATCGGATATTTGGAGCAATCTAGCACGGGAAGTTTGCTATCATTGATTGCCTCTGGCAGAACTGCAGTTAAAGTGGAAGAGACAATGTAAAACCTGTAAACTTCTTTCAACAATATCTTTTTACCTACAGCAAATATGGATATGAAACTTACATCATTGGATATAGAAACATGTATGCTTTTCGAAGGTGCAAAGATTGTTGCTATTGGACCATTGGCAGGATTTTTATGATTGGATATGTAATGTCATAAAGCACGGGAAGTTTGCGATCAAGGATAGCATACGGCAGAACTTTAGCGAAAATGGAATAGGTACGGTAGAAACTTTCAACTTCTTTCAACAATATCTTTTTATCTAAACCAAATATCGATATGAAACTTTTATCATTGCATAGAAAAACATGTAAGCTTTCCGATGATGCCAAGATTGCAAGATTTGGACTATTTTCAGGACTTTTATCATTGGATATGTAATGTCATATAGCACGGGAAGTTTGCGATTAAGGATAGCATACGGCAGAAATGTAGCGAAAACGGATTAGGTACGGTAGAAACTTTCAACTATTTTTAATTACATCTTTTTTAATAAAGCCAATTCGGATATGAAACTTATATTATTGGATAGATGAACATGTAAACGTTCCGATGATGCCAAGATTGCTGCGTTTGGACCATTGTCAGGATTTTTATGATTGGATATGTAATGTCATATAGCACGGGAAGTTTGCAATCAAGGATAGCATACGGCAGAAATGTAGAGAAAATGCAATAGGTACAGTAGAAACTTTCAAATACTTTTAATTACATCTTTTTAACTGAAGCTAATATGGATATGAAACTTATAATATTGCATAGAGAAACATGTAAGCTTTCCGATGATGCCAAGATTACTGCGTTTGGACCATTGTCAGGATTTTTAAGATGGGATATGTAATGTCATATAGCACAGGAAGTTTGTGATAAGGATAGCATACGGCAGAAATGTAGCGAAAATGGAATAGGTACTGTAGAAACTTTCAACTACTTTTACTTAAATCTGTTTAACTAAAGCCAATATGGATATGAAATTTATAGTTTTGGAAAGAGGAACATGTCAGCTTTCCGATGATGCCAAGATTGCAAGATTTGGACTATGTTCAGGATTTTTATCATGGGATATGTAATGTCATATAGCACGGGAAGTTTGCGATTAAGGATAGCATACGGCAGAAATGCAGCGAAAACGGATTAGGTACGGTAGAAACTTTCAACTATTTTTAATTACATCTTTTTTACTAAAGCCAAAATGGATATGAAACTTATATTATTGGATAGATAAACATGTAAACGTTCCGATGATGCCAAGATTGCTGCGTTTGGACCATTTTCAGGATTTTTATGATGGGATATGTAATGTCATATAGCACGGGAAGTTTGCTATCAAGGATAGCATACGGCAAAATTGTAGCGAAAATGGAATAGGTACGGTAGAATTTTTCAACTACTTTTATTTACATCTTTTTAACTAAAGCCAATATGGATATGAAACTTATATTATTGGATAGAGGAACATGTAAAAGTTTCGATGATGCCAAGATTGCTGCGTTTGGACCATTGTCAGGATTTTTATGATTGGATATGTAATGTCATATAGCACGGGAAGTTTGCAATCAAGGATAGCATACGGCAAAAATGTAGAGAAAATGCAATAGGTACAGTAGAAACTTTCAAATACTTTTAATTACATCTTTTTAACTGAAGCTAATATGGATATGAAACTTATAATATTGCATAGAGAAACATGTAAGCTTTCCGATGATGCCATGATTACCGCGTTTGGACCATTGTCAGGATTTTTAAGATGGGATATGTAATGTCATATAGCACGGGAAGTTTGCTATCATTGATTGCCTCTGGCAGAACTGCAGTTAAAGTGGAAGAGACAATGTAAAACCTGTAAACTTCTTTCAACAATATCTTTTTACCTACAGCAAATATGGATATGAAACTTACATCATTGGATATAGAAACATGTATGCTTTTCGAAGGTGCAAAGATTGTTGCTATTGGACCATTGGCAGGATTTTTATGATTGGATATGTAATGTCATAAAGCACGGGAAGTTTGCGATCAAGGATAGCATACGGCAGAACTTTAGCGAAAATGGAATAGGTACGGTAGAAACTTTCAACTTCTTTCAACAATATCTTTTTATCTAAACCAAATATCGATATGAAACTTTTATCATTGCATAGAAAAACATGTAAGCTTTCCGATGATGCCAAGATTGCAAGATTTGGACTATTTTCAGGACTTTTATCATTGGATATGTAATGTCATATAGCACGGGAAGTTTGCTATCAAGGATAGCATACGGCAAAATTGTAGCGAAAATGGAATAGGTACGGTAGAAACTTTCAACTACTTTTATTTACATCTTTTTAACTAAAGCCAATATGGATATGAAACTTATATTATTGGATAGAGGAACATGTAAACGTTCCGATGATGCCAAGATTGCTGCGTTTGGACCATTGTCAGGATTTTTATGATTGGATATGTAATGTCATATAGCACGGGAAGTTTGCAATCAAGGATAGCATACGGCAGAAATGTAGAGAAAATGCAATAGGTACAGTAGAAACTTTCAAATACTTTTAATTACATCTTTTTAACTGAAGCTAATATGGATATGAAACTTATAATATTGCATAGAGAAACATGTAAGCTTTCCGATGATGCCAAGATTACCGCGTTTGGACCATTGTCAGGATTTTTAAGATGGGATATGTAATGTCATATAGCACAGGAAGTTTGTGATAAAGGATAGCATACGGCAGAAATGTAGCGAAAATGGAATAGGTACTGTAGAAACTTTCAACTACTTTTAATTAAATCTGCTTAACTAAAGCCAATATGGATATGAAATTTATAGTTTTGGAAAGAGGAACATGTCAGCTTTCCGATGATGCCAAGATTGCAAGATTTGGACTATTTTCAGGATTTTTATCATTGGATATGTAATGTCATATAGCACGGGAAGTTTGCGATTAAGGATAGCATACGGCAGAAATGTAGCGAAAACGGACTAGGTACGTTAGAAACTTTCAACTACTTTTAATTACATCTTTTTTACTAAAGCCAATATGGATATGAAACTTATATTATTGGAGAGAGGAACATGTAAACGTTCCGATGATGCCAAGATTGCTGCGTTTGTACCATTTTCAGGATTTTTATGATGGGATATGTAATGTCATATAGCACGGGAAGTTTGCTATCAAGGATAGCATACGGCAAAATTGTAGCGAAAATGGAATAGGTACGGTAGAAACTTTCAACTTCTTTAAACAATATCTTTTTACCTACAGCAAATATGCATATAAAACTTACATCATTGGATAGAGGAACATGCAAGCTTTCCAATGATGCTGCCATTGCTGCATTTGGACCATTGTCTGGATTTTTATGATCGGATATATGGAGCAATCTAGCACGGGAAGTTTGTTATCATGGATTGCCTGTGGCAGAACTGCAGTTAAAGTGGAAGAGACAAGGTAAAACCTGTAAACTTCTTTCAACAATATCTTTTTACCTACAGCAAATATGGATATGAAACTTACATCATTGGATATAGAAACATGTACGCTTTCCGAAGGTGCAAAGATTGTTGCTATTGGACCATTGGCAGGATTTTTATGATTGGATATGTAATGTCATAAAGCACGGGAAGTTTGCGATCAAGGATAGCATACGGCAGAAATTTAGCGAAAATGGAATAGGTACGGTAGAAACTTTCAACTTCTTTCAACAATATCTTTTTACCTAAACCAAATATCGATATGAAACTTTTATCATTGGATAGAAAAACATGTAAGCTTTCCGATGATGCCAAGATTGCAAGATTTGGACTATTTTCAGGATTTTTATCATTGGATATGTAATATCATATAGCACGGGAAGTGTGCGATTAAGGATAGCATACGGCAGAAATGTAGCGAAAACGGATTAGGTACGGTAGAAAGTTTCAACTATATTTAATTACATCATTTTTACTAAAGCCAATATGGATATGAAAATTATATTATTGGATAGAGGAACATGTGCACGTTCCGATGATGCCAAGATTGCTGCGTTTGGACCATTGTCAGGATTTTTATGATGGGATATGTAATGTCATATAGCACGGGAAGTTTGCGATCAAGGATAGCATACGGCAAAATTTAGCGAAAATGGAATAGGTACGGTAGAAACTTTCAACTTCTTTCAACAATATCTTTTTACCTACAGCAAATATGGATATAAAACTTACACCATTGGATAGAGGAACATGCAACCTTCCAATGATGCTGCCATTGCTGCATTTGGACCATTGTCTGGATTTTTATGATCGGATATTTGGAGCAATCTAGCACGGGAAGTTTGCTATCATTGATTGCCTCTGGCAGAACTGCAGTTAAAGTGGAAGAGACAATGTAAAACCTGTAAACTTCTTTCAACAATATCTTTTTACCTACAGCAAATATGGATATGAAACTTACATCATTGGATATAGAAACATGTATGCTTTTCGAAGGTGCAAAGATTGTTGCTATTGGACCATTGGCAGGATTTTTATGATTGGATATGTAATGTCATAAAGCACGGGAAGTTTGCGATCAAGGATAGCATACGGCAGAACTTTAGCGAAAATGGAATAGGTACGGTAGAAACTTTCAAATACTTTTAATTACATCTTTTTAACTGAAGCTAATATGGATATGAAACTTATAATATTGCATAGAGAAACATGTAAGCTTTCCGATGATGCCAAGATTACCGCGTTTGGACCATTGTCAGGATTTTTAAGATGGGATATGTAATGTCATATAGCACAGGAAGTTTGCGATCAAGGATAGCATACGGCAGAAATGTAGCGAAAATGGAATAGGTACGGTAGAAACTTTCAACTATTTTTAATTACATCTTTTTACTAAAGCCAATATGGATATGAAACTTATATTATTGGATAGATGAACATGTAAACGTTCCGATGATGCCAAGATTGCTGCGTTTGGACCATTGTCAGGATTTTTATGATTGGATATGTAATGTCATATAGCACGGGAAGTTTGCAATCAAGGATAGCATACGGCAGAAATGTAGAGAAAATGCAATAGGTACAGTAGAATTTTTCAACTACTTTTAATTACATCTTTTTTACTAAAGCCAATATGGATATGAAACTTATATTATTGGATAGAGGAACATGTAAAAGTTTCGATGATGCCAACATTGTTGCGTTTGGACCATTGTCAGGATTTTTATGATTGGATATGTAATGTCATAAAGCACGGGAAGTTTGCGATCAAGGATAGCATACGGCAGAAATTTAGCGAAAATGGAATAGGTACGGTAGAAACTTTCAACTTCTTTCAACAATATCTTTTTACCTACAGCAAATATGGATATAAAACGTACATCATTGGATAGAGGAACATGCAAGCTTTCCAATGATGCTGCCATTGCTGCATTTTGACCATTGTCTGGATTTTTATGATCGGATATTTGGAGCAATCTAGCACGGGAAGTTTGCTATCATTGATTGCCTCTGGCAGAACTGCAGTTAAAGTGGAAGAGACAATGTAAAACCTGTAAACTTCTTTCAACAATATCTTTTTACCTACAGCAAATATGGATATGAAACTTACATCATTGGATATAGAAACATGTATCCTTTTCGAAGGTGCAAAGATTGTTGCTATTGGACCATTGGCAGGATTTTTATGATTGGATATGTAATGTCATAAAGCACGGGAAGTTTGCGATCAAGGATAGCATACGGCAGAAATTTAGCGAAAACGGATTAGGTACGGTAGAAACTTTCAACTATTTTTAATTACATCTTTTTTAATAAAGCCAATTCGGATATGAAACTTATATTATTGGATAGATGAACATGTAAACGTTCCGATGATGCCAAGATTGCTGCGTTTGGACCATTGTCAGGATTTTTATGATTGGATATGTAATGTCATATAGCACGGGAAGTTTGCAATCAAGGATAGCATACGGCAGAAATGTAGAGAAAATGCAATAGGTACAGTAGAAACTTTCAAATACTTTTAATTACATCTTTTTAACTGAAGCTAATATGGATATGAAACTTATAATATTGCATAGAGAAACATGTAAGCTTTTCGATGATGCCCAGATTACCGCGTTTGGACCATTGTCAGGATTTTTAAGATGGGATATGTAATGTCATATAGCACAGGAAGTTTGTGATAAAGGATAGCATACGGCAGAAATGTAGCGAAAATGGAATAGGTACTGTAGAAACTTTCAACTACTTTTAATTAAATCTGCTTAACTAAAGCCAATATGGATATGAAATTTATAGTTTTGGAAAGAGGAACATGTCAGCTTTCCGATGATGCCAAGATTGCAAGATTTGGACTATTTTCAGGATTTTTATCATTGGATATGTAATGTCATATAGCACGGGAAGTTTGCGATTAAGGATAGCATACGGCAGAAATGTAGCGAAAACGGACTAGGTACGTTAGAAACTTTCAACTACTTTTAATTACATCTTTTTTACTAAAGCCAATATGGATATGAAACTTATATTATTGGAGAGAGGAACATGTAAACGTTCCGATGATGCCAAGATTGCTGCGTTTGTACCATTTTCAGGATTTTTATGATGGGATATGTAATGTCATATAGCACGGGAAGTTTGCTATCAAGGATAGCATATGGCAAAATTGTAGCGAAAATGGAATAGGTACGGTAGAAACTTTCAACTTCTTTAAACAATATCTTTTTACCTACAGCAAATATGGATATAAAACTTACATCATTGGATAGAGGAACATGCAAGCTTTCCAATGATGCTGCCATTGCTGCATTTGGACCATTGTCTGGATTTTTATGATCGGATATATGGAGCAATCTAGCACGGGAAGTTTGTTATCATGGATTGCCTGTGGCAGAACTGCAGTTAAAGTGGAAGAGACAAGGTAAAACCTGTAAACTTCTTTCAACAATATCTTTTACCTACAGCAAATATGGATATGAAACTTACATCATTGGATATAGAAACATGTACGCTTTCCGAAGGTGCAAAGATTGTTGCTATTGGACCATTGGCAGGATTTTTATGATTGGATATGTAATGTCATAAAGCACGGGAAGTTTGCGATCAAGGATAGCATACGGCAGAAATTTAGCGAAAATGGAATAGGTACGGTAGAAACTTTCAACTTCTTTCAACAATATCTTTTTACCTAAACCAAATATCGATATGAAACTTTTATCATTGGATAGAAAAATATGTAAGCTTTCCGATGATGCCAAGATTGCAAGATTTGGACTATTTTCAGGATTTTTATCATTGGATATGTAATATCATATAGCACGGGAAGTTTGCGATTAAGGATAGCATACGGCAGAAATGTAGCAAAAACGGATTAGGTACGGTAGAAAGTTTCAACTATTTTTAATTACATCATTTTTACTAAAGCCAATATGGATATGAAAATTATATTATTGGATAGAGGAACATGTGCACGTTCCGATGATGCCAAGATTGCTGCGTTTGGACCATTGTCAGGATTTTTATGATGGGATATGTAATGTCATATAGCACGGGAAGTTTGCGATCAAGGATAGCATACGGCAGAAATTTAGCGAAAATGGAATAGGTACGGTAGAAACTTTCAACTTCTTTCAACAATATCTTTTTACCTACAGCAAATATGGATATAAAACTTACATCATTGGATAGAGGAACATGCAAGCTTTCCAATGATGCTGCCATTGCTGCATTTGGACCATTGTCTGGATTTTTATGATCGGATATTTGGAGCAATCTAGCACGGGAAGTTTGCTATCATTGATTGCCTCTGGCAGAACTGCAGTTAAAGTGGAAGAGACAATGTAAAACCTGTAAACTTCTTTCAACAATATCTTTTTACCTACAGCAAATATGGATATGAAACTTACATCATTGGATATAGAAACATGTATGCTTTTCGAAGGTGCAAAGATTGTTGCTATTGGACCATTGGCAGGATTTTTATGATTGGATATGTAATGTCATAAAGCACGGGAAGTTTGCGATCAAGGATAGCATACGGCAGAACTTTAGCGAAAATGGAATAGGTACGGTAGAAACTTTCAACTTCTTTCAACAATATCTTTTTATCTAAACCAAATATCGATATGAAACTTTTATCATTGCATAGAAAAACATGTAAGCTTTCCGATGATGCCAAGATTGCAAGATTTGGACTATTTTCAGGACTTTTATCATTGGATATGTAATGTCATATAGCACGGGAAGTTTGCGATTAAGGATAGCATACGGCAGAAATGTAGCGAAAACGGATTAGGTACGGTAGAAACTTTCAACTATTTTTAATTACATCTTTTTTAATAAAGCCAATTCGGATATGAAACTTATATTATTGGATAGATGAACATGTAAACGTTCCGATGATGCCAAGATTGCTGCGTTTGGACCATTGTCAGGATTTTTATGATTGGATATGTAATGTCATATAGCACGGGAAGTTTGCAATCAAGGATAGCATACGGCAGAAATGTAGAGAAAATGCAATAGGTACAGTAGAAACTTTCAAATACTTTTAATTACATCTTTTTAACTGAAGCTAATATGGATATGAAACTTATAATATTGCATAGAGAAACATGTAAGCTTTCCGATGATGCCAAGATTACTGCGTTTGGACCATTGTCAGGATTTTTAAGATGGGATATGTAATGTCATATAGCACAGGAAGTTTGTGATAAGGATAGCATACGGCAGAAATGTAGCGAAAATGGAATAGGTACTGTAGAAACTTTCAACTACTTTTACTTAAATCTGTTTAACTAAAGCCAATATGGATATGAAATTTATAGTTTTGGAAAGAGGAACATGTCAGCTTTCCGATGATGCCAAGATTGCAAGATTTGGACTATGTTCAGGATTTTTATCATGGGATATGTAATGTCATATAGCACGGGAAGTTTGCGATTAAGGATAGCATACGGCAGAAATGCAGCGAAAACGGATTAGGTACGGTAGAAACTTTCAACTATTTTTAATTACATCTTTTTTACTAAAGCCAAAATGGATATGAAACTTATATTATTGGATAGATAAACATGTAAACGTTCCGATGATGCCAAGATTGCTGCGTTTGGACCATTTTCAGGATTTTTATGATGGGATATGTAATGTCATATAGCACGGGAAGTTTGCTATCAAGGATAGCATACGGCAAAATTGTAGCGAAAATGGAATAGGTACGGTAGAATTTTTCAACTACTTTTATTTACATCTTTTTAACTAAAGCCAATATGGATATGAAACTTATATTATTGGATAGAGGAACATGTAAAAGTTTCGATGATGCCAAGATTGCTGCGTTTGGACCATTGTCAGGATTTTTATGATTGGATATGTAATGTCATATAGCACGGGAAGTTTGCAATCAAGGATAGCATACGGCAAAAATGTAGAGAAAATGCAATAGGTACAGTAGAAACTTTCAAATACTTTTAATTACATCTTTTTAACTGAAGCTAATATGGATATGAAACTTATAATATTGCATAGAGAAACATGTAAGCTTTCCGATGATGCCATGATTACCGCGTTTGGACCATTGTCAGGATTTTTAAGATGGGATATGTAATGTCATATAGCACGGGAAGTTTGCTATCATTGATTGCCTCTGGCAGAACTGCAGTTAAAGTGGAAGAGACAATGTAAAACCTGTAAACTTCTTTCAACAATATCTTTTTACCTACAGCAAATATGGATATGAAACTTACATCATTGGATATAGAAACATGTATGCTTTTCGAAGGTGCAAAGATTGTTGCTATTGGACCATTGGCAGGATTTTTATGATTGGATATGTAATGTCATAAAGCACGGGAAGTTTGCGATCAAGGATAGCATACGGCAGAACTTTAGCGAAAATGGAATAGGTACGGTAGAAACTTTCAACTTCTTTCAACAATATCTTTTTATCTAAACCAAATATCGATATGAAACTTTTATCATTGCATAGAAAAACATGTAAGCTTTCCGATGATGCCAAGATTGCAAGATTTGGACTATTTTCAGGACTTTTATCATTGGATATGTAATGTCATATAGCACGGGAAGTTTGCTATCAAGGATAGCATACGGCAAAATTGTAGCGAAAATGGAATAGGTACGGTAGAAACTTTCAACTACTTTTATTTACATCTTTTTAACTAAAGCCAATATGGATATGAAACTTATATTATTGGATAGAGGAACATGTAAACGTTCCGATGATGCCAAGATTGCTGCGTTTGGACCATTGTCAGGATTTTTATGATTGGATATGTAATGTCATATAGCACGGGAAGTTTGCAATCAAGGATAGCATACGGCAGAAATGTAGAGAAAATGCAATAGGTACAGTAGAAACTTTCAAATACTTTTAATTACATCTTTTTAACTGAAGCTAATATGGATATGAAACTTATAATATTGCATAGAGAAACATGTAAGCTTTCCGATGATGCCAAGATTACCGCGTTTGGACCATTGTCAGGATTTTTAAGATGGGATATGTAATGTCATATAGCACAGGAAGTTTGTGATAAAGGATAGCATACGGCAGAAATGTAGCGAAAATGGAATAGGTACTGTAGAAACTTTCAACTACTTTTAATTAAATCTGCTTAACTAAAGCCAATATGGATATGAAATTTATAGTTTTGGAAAGAGGAACATGTCAGCTTTCCGATGATGCCAAGATTGCAAGATTTGGACTATTTTCAGGATTTTTATCATTGGATATGTAATGTCATATAGCACGGGAAGTTTGCGATTAAGGATAGCATACGGCAGAAATGTAGCGAAAACGGACTAGGTACGTTAGAAACTTTCAACTACTTTTAATTACATCTTTTTTACTAAAGCCAATATGGATATGAAACTTATATTATTGGAGAGAGGAACATGTAAACGTTCCGATGATGCCAAGATTGCTGCGTTTGTACCATTTTCAGGATTTTTATGATGGGATATGTAATGTCATATAGCACGGGAAGTTTGCTATCAAGGATAGCATACGGCAAAATTGTAGCGAAAATGGAATAGGTACGGTAGAAACTTTCAACTTCTTTAAACAATATCTTTTTACCTACAGCAAATATGCATATAAAACTTACATCATTGGATAGAGGAACATGCAAGCTTTCCAATGATGCTGCCATTGCTGCATTTGGACCATTGTCTGGATTTTTATGATCGGATATATGGAGCAATCTAGCACGGGAAGTTTGTTATCATGGATTGCCTGTGGCAGAACTGCAGTTAAAGTGGAAGAGACAAGGTAAAACCTGTAAACTTCTTTCAACAATATCTTTTTACCTACAGCAAATATGGATATGAAACTTACATCATTGGATATAGAAACATGTACGCTTTCCGAAGGTGCAAAGATTGTTGCTATTGGACCATTGGCAGGATTTTTATGATTGGATATGTAATGTCATAAAGCACGGGAAGTTTGCGATCAAGGATAGCATACGGCAGAAATTTAGCGAAAATGGAATAGGTACGGTAGAAACTTTCAACTTCTTTCAACAATATCTTTTTACCTAAACCAAATATCGATATGAAACTTTTATCATTGGATAGAAAAACATGTAAGCTTTCCGATGATGCCAAGATTGCAAGATTTGGACTATTTTCAGGATTTTTATCATTGGATATGTAATATCATATAGCACGGGAAGTGTGCGATTAAGGATAGCATACGGCAGAAATGTAGCGAAAACGGATTAGGTACGGTAGAAAGTTTCAACTATATTTAATTACATCATTTTTACTAAAGCCAATATGGATATGAAAATTATATTATTGGATAGAGGAACATGTGCACGTTCCGATGATGCCAAGATTGCTGCGTTTGGACCATTGTCAGGATTTTTATGATGGGATATGTAATGTCATATAGCACGGGAAGTTTGCGATCAAGGATAGCATACGGCAAAATTTAGCGAAAATGGAATAGGTACGGTAGAAACTTTCAACTTCTTTCAACAATATCTTTTTACCTACAGCAAATATGGATATAAAACTTACACCATTGGATAGAGGAACATGCAACCTTCCAATGATGCTGCCATTGCTGCATTTGGACCATTGTCTGGATTTTTATGATCGGATATTTGGAGCAATCTAGCACGGGAAGTTTGCTATCATTGATTGCCTCTGGCAGAACTGCAGTTAAAGTGGAAGAGACAATGTAAAACCTGTAAACTTCTTTCAACAATATCTTTTTACCTACAGCAAATATGGATATGAAACTTACATCATTGGATATAGAAACATGTATGCTTTTCGAAGGTGCAAAGATTGTTGCTATTGGACCATTGGCAGGATTTTTATGATTGGATATGTAATGTCATAAAGCACGGGAAGTTTGCGATCAAGGATAGCATACGGCAGAACTTTAGCGAAAATGGAATAGGTACGGTAGAAACTTTCAAATACTTTTAATTACATCTTTTTAACTGAAGCTAATATGGATATGAAACTTATAATATTGCATAGAGAAACATGTAAGCTTTCCGATGATGCCAAGATTACCGCGTTTGGACCATTGTCAGGATTTTTAAGATGGGATATGTAATGTCATATAGCACAGGAAGTTTGCGATCAAGGATAGCATACGGCAGAAATGTAGCGAAAATGGAATAGGTACGGTAGAAACTTTCAACTATTTTTAATTACATCTTTTTACTAAAGCCAATATGGATATGAAACTTATATTATTGGATAGATGAACATGTAAACGTTCCGATGATGCCAAGATTGCTGCGTTTGGACCATTGTCAGGATTTTTATGATTGGATATGTAATGTCATATAGCACGGGAAGTTTGCAATCAAGGATAGCATACGGCAGAAATGTAGAGAAAATGCAATAGGTACAGTAGAATTTTTCAACTACTTTTAATTACATCTTTTTTACTAAAGCCAATATGGATATGAAACTTATATTATTGGATAGAGGAACATGTAAAAGTTTCGATGATGCCAACATTGTTGCGTTTGGACCATTGTCAGGATTTTTATGATTGGATATGTAATGTCATAAAGCACGGGAAGTTTGCGATCAAGGATAGCATACGGCAGAAATTTAGCGAAAATGGAATAGGTACGGTAGAAACTTTCAACTTCTTTCAACAATATCTTTTTACCTACAGCAAATATGGATATAAAACGTACATCATTGGATAGAGGAACATGCAAGCTTTCCAATGATGCTGCCATTGCTGCATTTTGACCATTGTCTGGATTTTTATGATCGGATATTTGGAGCAATCTAGCACGGGAAGTTTGCTATCATTGATTGCCTCTGGCAGAACTGCAGTTAAAGTGGAAGAGACAATGTAAAACCTGTAAACTTCTTTCAACAATATCTTTTTACCTACAGCAAATATGGATATGAAACTTACATCATTGGATATAGAAACATGTATCCTTTTCGAAGGTGCAAAGATTGTTGCTATTGGACCATTGGCAGGATTTTTATGATTGGATATGTAATGTCATAAAGCACGGGAAGTTTGCGATCAAGGATAGCATACGGCAGAAATTTAGCGAAAACGGATTAGGTACGGTAGAAACTTTCAACTATTTTTAATTACATCTTTTTTAATAAAGCCAATTCGGATATGAAACTTATATTATTGGATAGATGAACATGTAAACGTTCCGATGATGCCAAGATTGCTGCGTTTGGACCATTGTCAGGATTTTTATGATTGGATATGTAATGTCATATAGCACGGGAAGTTTGCAATCAAGGATAGCATACGGCAGAAATGTAGAGAAAATGCAATAGGTACAGTAGAAACTTTCAAATACTTTTAATTACATCTTTTTAACTGAAGCTAATATGGATATGAAACTTATAATATTGCATAGAGAAACATGTAAGCTTTTTGATGATGCCCAGATTACCGCGTTTGGACCATTGTCAGGATTTTTAAGATGGGATATGTAATGTCATATAGCACAGGAAGTTTGTGATAAAGGATAGCATACGGCAGAAATGTAGCGAAAATGGAATAGGTACTGTAGAAACTTTCAACTACTTTTAATTAAATCTGCTTAACTAAAGCCAATATGGATATGAAATTTATAGTTTTGGAAAGAGGAACATGTCAGCTTTCCGATGATGCCAAGATTGCAAGATTTGGACTATTTTCAGGATTTTTATGATTGGATATGTAATGTCATATAGCACGGGAAGTTTGCGATTAAGGATAGCATACGGCAGAAATGTAGCGAAAACGGACTAGGTACGTTAGAAACTTTCAACTACTTTTAATTACATCTTTTTTACTAAAGCCAATATGGATATGAAACTTATATTATTGGAGAGAGGAACATGTAAACGTTCCGATGATGCCAAGATTGCTGCGTTTGTACCATTTTCAGGATTTTTATGATGGGATATGTAATGTCATATAGCACGGGAAGTTTGCTATCAAGGATAGCATACGGCAAAATTGTAGCGAAAATGGAATAGGTACGGTAGAAACTTTCAACTTCTTTAAACAATATCTTTTTACCTACAGCAAATATGGATATAAAACTTACATCATTGGATAGAGGAACATGCAAGCTTTCCAATGATGCTGCCATTGCTGCATTTGGACCATTGTCTGGATTTTTATGATCGGATATATGGAGCAATCTAGCACGGGAAGTTTGTTATCATGGATTGCCTGTGGCAGAACTGCAGTTAAAGTGGAAGAGACAAGGTAAAACCTGTAAACTTCTTTCAACAATATCTTTTTACCTACAGCAAATATGGATATGAAACTTACATCATTGGATATAGAAACATGTACGCTTTCCGAAGGTGCAAAGATTGTTGCTATTGGACCATTGGCAGGATTTTTATGATTGGATATGTAATGTCATAAAGCACGGGAAGTTTGCGATCAAGGATAGCATACGGCAGAAATTTAGCGAAAATGGAATAGGTACGGTAGAAACTTTCAACTTCTTTCAACAATATCTTTTTACCTAAACCAAATATCGATATGAAACTTTTATCATTGGATAGAAAAATATGTAAGCTTTCCGATGATGCCAAGATTGCAAGATTTGGACTATTTTCAGGATTTTTATCATTGGATATGTAATATCATATAGCACGGGAAGTTTGCGATTAAGGATAGCATACGGCAGAAATGTAGCGAAAACGGATTAGGTACGGTAGAAAGTTTCAACTATTTTTAATTACATCATTTTTACTAAAGCCAATATGGATATGAAAATTATATTATTGGATAGAGGAACATGTGCACGTTCCGATGATGCCAAGATTGCTGCGTTTGGACCATTGTCAGGATTTTTATGATGGGATATGTAATGTCATATAGCACGGGAAGTTTGCGATCAAGGATAGCATACGGCAGAAATTTAGCGAAAATGGAATAGGTACGGTAGAAACTTTCAACTTCTTTCAACAATATCTTTTTACCTACAGCAAATATGGATATAAAACTTACATCATTGGATAGAGGAACATGCAAGCTTTCCAATGATGCTGCCATTGCTGCATTTGGACCATTGTCTGGATTTTTATGATCGGATATTTGGAGCAATCTAGCACGGGAAGTTTGCTATCATTGATTGCCTCTGGCAGAACTGCAGTTAAAGTGGAAGAGACAATGTAAAACCTGTAAACTTCTTTCAACAATATCTTTTTACCTACAGCAAATATGGATATGAAACTTACATCATTGGATATAGAAACATGTATGCTTTTCGAAGGTGCAAAGATTGTTGCTATTGGACCATTGGCAGGATTTTTATGATTGGATATGTAATGTCATAAAGCACGGGAAGTTTGCGATCAAGGATAGCATACGGCAGAACTTTAGCGAAAATGGAATAGGTACGGTAGAAACTTTCAACTTCTTTCAACAATATCTTTTTATCTAAACCAAATATCGATATGAAACTTTTATCATTGCATAGAAAAACATGTAAACTTTCCGATGATGCCAAGATTGCAAGATTTGGACTATTTTCAGGACTTTTATCATTGGATATGTAATGTCATATAGCACGGGAAGTTTGCGATTAAGGATAGCATACGGCAGAAATGTAGCGAAAACGGATTAGGTACGGTAGAAACTTTCAACTATTTTTAATTACATCTTTTTTAATAAAGCCAATTCGGATATGAAACTTATATTATTGGATAGATGAACATGTAAACGTTCCGATGATGCCAAGATTGCTGCGTTTGGACCATTGTCAGGATTTTTATGATTGGATATGTAATGTCATATAGCACGGGAAGTTTGCAATCAAGGATAGCATACGGCAGAAATGTAGAGAAAATGCAATAGGTACAGTAGAAACTTTCAAATACTTTTAATTACATCTTTTTAACTGAAGCTAATATGGATATGAAACTTATAATATTGCATAGAGAAACATGTAAGCTTTCCGATGATGCCAAGATTACCGCGTTTGGACCATTGTCAGGATTTTTAAGATGGGATATGTAATGTCATATAGCACAGGAAGTTTGTGATAAGGATAGCATACGGCAGAAATGTAGCGAAAATGGAATAGGTACTGTAGAAACTTTCAACTACTTTTAATTAAATCTGTTTAACTAAAGCCAATATGGATATGAAATTTATAGTTTTGGAAAGAGGAACATGTCAGCTTTCCGATGATGCCAAGATTGCAAGATTTGGACTATGTTCAGGATTTTTATCATGGGATATGTAATGTCATATAGCACGGGAAGTTTGCGATTAAGGATAGCATACGGCAAAATTGTAGCGAAAATGGAATAGGTACGGTAGAATTTTTCAACTACTTTTATTTACATCTTTTTAACTAAAGCCAATATGGATATGAAACTTATATTATTGGATAGAGGAACATGTAAAAGTTTCGATGATGCCAAGATTGCTGCGTTTGGACCATTGTCAGGATTTTTATGATTGGATATGTAATGTCATATAGCACGGGAAGTTTGCAATCAAGGATAGCATACGGCAAAAATGTAGAGAAAATGCAATAGGTACAGTAGAAACTTTCAAATACTTTTAATTACATCTTTTTAACTGAAGCTAATATGGATATGAAACTTATAATATTGCATAGAGAAACATGTAAGCTTTCCGATGATGCCAAGATTACCGCGTTTGGACCATTGTCAGGATTTTTAAGATGGGATATGTAATGTCATATAGCACAGGAAGTTTGTGATAAGGATAGCATACGGCAGAAATGTAGCGAAAATGGAATAGGTACTGTAGAAACTTTCAACTACTTTTAATTAAATCTGTTTAACTAAAGCCAATATGGATATGAAATTTATAGTTTTGGAAAGAGGAACATGTCAGCTTTCCGATGATGCCAAGATTGCAAGATTTGGACTATGTTCAGGATTTTTATCATGGGATATGTAATGTCATATAGCACGGGAAGTTTGCGATTAAGGATAGCATACGGCAGAAATGCAGCGAAAACGGATTAGGTACGGTAGAAACTTTCAACTATTTTTAATTACATCTTTTTTACTAAAGCCAAAATGGATATGAAACTTATATTATTGGATAGATAAACATGTAAACGTTCCGATGATGCCAAGATTGCTGCGTTTGGACCATTGTCAGGATTTTTATGATGGGATATGTAATGTCATATAGCACGGGAAGTTTGCTATCAAGGATAGCATACGGCAGAAATGTAGAGAAAATGCAATAGGTACGGTAGAATTTTTCAACTACTTTTATTTACATCTTTTTAACTAAAGCCAATATGGATATGAAACTTATATTATTGGATAGAGGAACATGTAAAAGTTTCGATGATGCCAAGATTGCTGCGTTTGGACCATTGTCAGGATTTTTATGATTGGATATGTAATGTCATATAGCACGGGAAGTTTGCAATCAAGGATAGCATACGGCAAAAATGTAGAGAAAATGCAATAGGTACAGTAGAAACTTTCAAATACTTTTAATTACATCTTTTTAACTGAAGCTAATATGGATATGAAACTTATAATATTGCATAGAGAAACATGTAAGCTTTCCGATGATGCCATGATTACCGCGTTTGGACCATTGTCAGGATTTTTAAGATGGGATATGTAATGTCATATAGCACAGGAAGTTTGCGATCAAGGATAGCATACGGCAGAAATGTAGCGAAAATGGAATAGGTACGGTAGAAACTTTCAACTACTTTTAATTAAATCTGTTTAACTAAAGACAATATGGATATGAAATTTATAGTTTTGGAAAGAGGAACATGTCAGCTTTCCGATGATGCCAAGATTGCAAGATTTGGACTATTTTCAGGATTTTTATCATTGGATATGTAATGTCATATAGCACGGGAAGTTTGCGATTAAGGATAGCATACGGCAGAAATGTAGCGAAAACGGACTAGGTACGGTAGAAAACTTTCAACTATTTTTAATTCCTTCTTTTTACTAAAGGCAATATGGATATGAAACTTATATTATTGGATAGATGAACATGTAAACGTTCCGATGATGCCAAGATTGCTGCGTTTGGTCCATTGTCAGGATTTTTATGATTGGATATGTAATGTCATAAAGCACGGGAAGTTTGCGATCAAGGATAGCATACGGCAGAAATTTAGCGAAAATGGAATAGGTACTGTAGAAACTTTCAACTTCTTTCAACAATATCTTTTTACCTACAGCAAATATGGATATAAAACTTACATCATTGGATAGAGGAACATGCAAGCTTTCCAATGATGCTGCCATTGCTGCATTTGGACCATTGTCTGGATTTTTAGGATCGGATATATGGAGCAATCTAGCACGGGAAGTTTGCTATCATTGATTGCCTCTGGCAGAACTGCAGTTAAAGTGGAAGAGACAATGTAAAACCTGTAAACTTCTTTCAACAATATCTTTTTACCTACAGCAAATATGGATATGAAACTTACATCATTGGATATAGAAACATGTATGCTTTTCGAAGGTGCAAAGATTGTTGCTATTGGACCATTGGCAGGATTTTTATGATTGGATATGTAATGTCATAAAGCACGGGAAGTTTGCGATCAAGGATAGCATACGGCAGAAATTTAGCGAAAATGGAATAGGTACGGTAGAAACTTTCAAATACTTTTAATTACATCTTTTTAACTGAAGCTAATATGGATATGAAACTTATAATATTGCATAGAGAAACATGTAAGCTTTCCGATGATGCCAAGATTACCGCGTTTGGACCATTGTCAGGATTTTTAAGATGGGATATGTAATGTCATATAGCACAGGAAGTTTGCGATCAAGGATAGCATACGGCAGAAATGTAGCGAAAATGGAATAGGTACGGTAGAAACTTTCAACTATTTTTAATTACATCTTTTTACTAAAGCCAATATGGATATGAAACTTATATTATTGGATAGATGAACATGTAAACGTTCCGATGATGCCAAGATTGCTGCGTTTGGACCATTGTCAGGATTTTTATGATTGGATATGTAATGTCATATAGCACGGGAAGTTTGCAATCAAGGATAGCATACGGCAGAAATGTAGAGAAAATGCAATAGGTACAGTAGAATTTTTCAACTACTTTTAATTACATCTTTTTTACTAAAGCCAATATGGATATGAAACTTATATTATTGGATAGAGGAACATGTAAAAGTTTCGATGATGCCAAGATTGTTGCGTTTGGACCATTGTCAGGATTTTTATGATTGGATATGTAATGTCATAAAGCACGGGAAGTTTGCGATCAAGGATAGCATACGGCAGAAATTTAGCGGAAAATGGAATAGGTACGGTAGAAACTTTCAACTTCTTTCAACAATATCTTTTTACCTACAGCAAATATGGATATAAAACGTACATCATTGGATAGAGGAACATGCAAGCTTTCCAATGATGCTGCCATTGCTGCATTTTGACCATTGTCTGGATTTTTATGATCGGATTTTTGGAGCAATCTAGCACGGGAAGTTTGCTATCATTGATTGCCTCTGGCAGAACTGCAGTTAAAGTGGAAGAGACAATGTAAAACCTGTAAACTTCTTTCAACAATATCTTTTTACCTACAGCAAATATGGATATGAAACTTACATCATTGGATATAGAAACATGTATCCTTTTCGAAGGTGCAAAGATTGTTGCTATTGGACCATTGGCAGGATTTTATGATTGGATATGTAATGTCATAAAGCACGGGAAGTTTGCGATCAAGGATAGCATACGGCAGAAATTTAGCGAAAACGGATTAGGTACGGTAGAAACTTTCAACTATTTTTAATTACATCTTTTTTAATAAAGCCAATTCGGATATGAAACTTATATTATTGGATAGATGAACATGTAAACGTTCCGATGATGCCAAGATTGCTGCGTTTGGACCATTGTCAGGATTTTTATGATTGGATATGTAATGTCATATAGCACGGGAAGTTTGCAATCAAGGATAGCATACGGCAGAAATGTAGCGAAAATGCAATAGGTACAGTAGAAACTTTCAAATACTTTTAATTACATCTTTTTAACTGAAGCTAATATGGATATGAAACTTATAATATTGCATAGAGAAACATGTAAGCTTTTCGATGATGCCCAGATTACCGCGTTTGGACCATTGTCAGGATTTTTAAGATGGGATATGTAATGTCATATAGCACAGGAAGTTTGTGATAAAGGATAGCATACGGCAGAAATGTAGCGAAAATGGAATAGGTACTGTAGAAACTTTCAACTACTTTTAATTAAATCTGCTTAACTAAAGCCAATATGGATATGAAATTTATAGTTTTGGAAAGAGGAACATGTCAGCTTTCCGATGATGCCAAGATTGCAAGATTTGGACTATTTTCAGGATTTTTATCATTGGATATGTAATGTCATATAGCACGGGAAGTTTGCGATTAAGGATAGCATACGGCAGAAATGTAGCGAAAACGGACTAGGTACGTTAGAAACTTTCAACTACTTTTAATTACATCTTTTTTACTAAAGCCAATATGGATATGAAACTTATATTATTGGAGAGAGGAACATGTAAACGTTCCGATGATGCCAAGATTGCTGCGTTTGTACCATTTTCAGGATTTTTATGATGGGATATGTAATGTCATATAGCACGGGAAGTTTGCTATCAAGGATAGCATATGGCAAAATTGTAGCGAAAATGGAATAGGTACGGTAGAAACTTTCAACTTCTTTAAACAATATCTTTTTACCTACAGCAAATATGGATATAAAACTTACATCATTGGATAGAGGAACATGCAAGCTTTCCAATGATGCTGCCATTGCTGCATTTGGACCATTGTCTGGATTTTTATGATCGGATATATGGAGCAATCTAGCACGGGAAGTTTGTTATCATGGATTGCCTCTGGCAGAACTGCAGTTAAAGTGGAAGAGACAAGGTAAAACCTGTAAACTTCTTTCAACAATATCTTTTACCTACAGCAAATATGGATATGAAACTTACATCATTGGATATAGAAACATGTACGCTTTCCGAAGGTGCAAAGATTGTTGCTATTGGACCATTGGCAGGATTTTTATGATTGGATATGTAATGTCATAAAGCACGGGAAGTTTGCGATCAAGGATAGCATACGGCAGAAATTTAGCGAAAATGGAATAGGTACGGTAGAAACTTTCAACTTCTTTCAACAATATCTTTTTACCTAAACCAAATATCGATATGAAACTTTTATCATTGCATAGAAAAACATGTAAGCTTTCCGATGATGCCAAGATTGCAAGATTTGGACTATTTTCAGGACTTTTATCATTGGATATGTAATGTCATATAGCACGGGAAGTTTGCGATTAAGGATAGCATACGGCAGAAATGTAGCGAAAACGGATTAGGTACGGTAGAAACTTTCAACTATTTTTAATTACATCTTTTTTAATAAAGCCAATTCGGATATGAAACTTATATTATTGGATAGATGAACATGTAAACGTTCCGATGATGCCAAGATTGCTGCGTTTGGACCATTGTCAGGATTTTTATGATTGGATATGTAATGTCATATAGCACGGGAAGTTTGCAATCAAGGATAGCATACGGCAGAAATGTAGAGAAAATGCAATAGGTACAGTAGAAACTTTCAAATACTTTTAATTACATCTTTTTAACTGAAGCTAATATGGATATGAAACTTATAATATTGCATAGAGAAACATGTAAGCTTTCCGATGATGCCAAGATTACTGCGTTTGGACCATTGTCAGGATTTTTAAGATGGGATATGTAATGTCATATAGCACAGGAAGTTTGTGATAAGGATAGCATACGGCAGAAATGTAGCGAAAATGGAATAGGTACTGTAGAAACTTTCAACTACTTTTACTTAAATCTGTTTAACTAAAGCCAATATGGATATGAAATTTATAGTTTTGGAAAGAGGAACATGTCAGCTTTCCGATGATGCCAAGATTGCAAGATTTGGACTATGTTCAGGATTTTTATCATGGGATATGTAATGTCATATAGCACGGGAAGTTTGCGATTAAGGATAGCATACGGCAGAAATGCAGCGAAAACGGATTAGGTACGGTAGAAACTTTCAACTATTTTTAATTACATCTTTTTTACTAAAGCCAAAATGGATATGAAACTTATATTATTGGATAGATAAACATGTAAACGTTCCGATGATGCCAAGATTGCTGCGTTTGGACCATTTTCAGGATTTTTATGATGGGATATGTAATGTCATATAGCACGGGAAGTTTGCTATCAAGGATAGCATACGGCAAAATTGTAGCGAAAATGGAATAGGTACGGTAGAATTTTTCAACTACTTTTATTTACATCTTTTTAACTAAAGCCAATATGGATATGAAACTTATATTATTGGATAGAGGAACATGTAAAAGTTTCGATGATGCCAAGATTGCTGCGTTTGGACCATTGTCAGGATTTTTATGATTGGATATGTAATGTCATATAGCACGGGAAGTTTGCAATCAAGGATAGCATACGGCAAAAATGTAGAGAAAATGCAATAGGTACAGTAGAAACTTTCAAATACTTTTAATTACATCTTTTTAACTGAAGCTAATATGGATATGAAACTTATAATATTGCATAGAGAAACATGTAAGCTTTCCGATGATGCCATGATTACCGCGTTTGGACCATTGTCAGGATTTTTAAGATGGGATATGTAATGTCATATAGCACGGGAAGTTTGCTATCATTGATTGCCTCTGGCAGAACTGCAGTTAAAGTGGAAGAGACAATGTAAAACCTGTAAACTTCTTTCAACAATATCTTTTTACCTACAGCAAATATGGATATGAAACTTACATCATTGGATATAGAAACATGTATGCTTTTCGAAGGTGCAAAGATTGTTGCTATTGGACCATTGGCAGGATTTTTATGATTGGATATGTAATGTCATAAAGCACGGGAAGTTTGCGATCAAGGATAGCATACGGCAGAACTTTAGCGAAAATGGAATAGGTACGGTAGAAACTTTCAACTTCTTTCAACAATATCTTTTTATCTAAACCAAATATCGATATGAAACTTTTATCATTGCATAGAAAAACATGTAAGCTTTCCGATGATGCCAAGATTGCAAGATTTGGACTATTTTCAGGACTTTTATCATTGGATATGTAATGTCATATAGCACGGGAAGTTTGCTATCAAGGATAGCATACGGCAAAATTGTAGCGAAAATGGAATAGGTACGGTAGAAACTTTCAACTACTTTTATTTACATCTTTTTAACTAAAGCCAATATGGATATGAAACTTATATTATTGGATAGAGGAACATGTAAACGTTCCGATGATGCAAAGATTGTTGCTTTTGGACAATTTTCAGGATTTTTATGATTGGATATGTAATGTCATATAGCACGGGAAGTTTGCAATCAAGAATAGTATACCGCAGAAATGTAGCAAAAAATGGAATAGGTACGGTAGAAACTTTCAAATACTTTTAATTACTTCTGTTTAACTAAAGCCAATATGGATATTAATTTAATATTATTAAATAGAGAAACATGTACGCTTTCGATGATGCCAAGATTACCGCGTTTGGACCATTGTCAGGATTTTTAAGATGGGATATGTAATGTCATATAGCACAGGAAGTTTGTGATAAAGGATAGCATACGGCAGAAATGTAGCGAAAATGGAATAGGTACTGTAGAAACTTTCAACTACTTTTAATTAAATCTGCTTAACTAAAGCCAATATGGATATGAAATTTATAGTTTTGGAAAGAGGAACATGTCAGCTTTCCGATGATGCCAAGATTGCAAGATTTGGACTATTTTCAGGATTTTTATCATTGGATATGTAATGTCATATAGCACGGGAAGTTTGCGATTAAGGATAGCATACGGCAGAAATGTAGCGAAAACGGACTAGGTACGTTAGAAACTTTCAACTACTTTTAATTACATCTTTTTTACTAAAGCCAATATGGATATGAAACTTATATTATTGGAGAGAGGAACATGTAAACGTTCCGATGATGCCAAGATTGCTGCGTTTGTACCATTTTCAGGATTTTTATGATGGGATATGTAATGTCATATAGCACGGGAAGTTTGCTATCAAGGATAGCATACGGCAAAATTGTAGCGAAAATGGAATAGGTACGGTAGAAACTTTCAACTTCTTTAAACAATATCTTTTTACCTACAGCAAATATGCATATAAAACTTACATCATTGGATAGAGGAACATGCAAGCTTTCCAATGATGCTGCCATTGCTGCATTTGGACCATTGTCTGGATTTTTATGATCGGATATATGGAGCAATCTAGCACGGGAAGTTTGTTATCATGGATTGCCTGTGGCAGAACTGCAGTTAAAGTGGAAGAGACAAGGTAAAACCTGTAAACTTCTTTCAACAATATCTTTTTACCTACAGCAAATATGGATATGAAACTTACATCATTGGATATAGAAACATGTACGCTTTCCGAAGGTGCAAAGATTGTTGCTATTGGACCATTGGCAGGATTTTTATGATTGGATATGTAATGTCATAAAGCACGGGAAGTTTGCGATCAAGGATAGCATACGGCAGAAATTTAGCGAAAATGGAATAGGTACGGTAGAAACTTTCAACTTCTTTCAACAATATCTTTTTACCTAAACCAAATATCGATATGAAACTTTTATCATTGGATAGAAAAACATGTAAGCTTTCCGATGATGCCAAGATTGCAAGATTTGGACTATTTTCAGGATTTTTATCATTGGATATGTAATATCATATAGCACGGGAAGTGTGCGATTAAGGATAGCATACGGCAGAAATGTAGCGAAAATGGAATAGGTACGGTAGAAACTTTCAAATACTTTTAATTACATCTTTTTAACTGAAGCTAATATGGATATGAAACTTATAATATTGCATAGAGAAACATGTAAGCTTTCCGATGATGCCAAGATTACCGCGTTTGGACCATTGTCAGGATTTTTAAGATGGGATATGTAATGTCATATAGCACAGGAAGTTTGCGATCAAGGATAGCATACGGCAGAAATGTAGCGAAAATGGAATAGGTACGGTAGAAACTTTCAACTATTTTTAATTACATCTTTTTACTAAAGCCAATATGGATATGAAACTTATATTATTGGATAGATGAACATGTAAACGTTCCGATGATGCCAAGATTGCTGCGTTTGGACCATTGTCAGGATTTTTATGATTGGATATGTAATGTCATATAGCACGGGAAGTTTGCAATCAAGGATAGCATACGGCAGAAATGTAGAGAAAATGCAATAGGTACAGTAGAATTTTTCAACTACTTTTAATTACATCTTTTTTTACTAAAGCCAATATGGATATGAAACTTATATTATTGGATAGAGGAACATGTAAAAGTTTCGATGATGCCAACATTGTTGCGTTTGGACCATTGTCAGGATTTTTATGATTGGATATGTAATGTCATAAAGCACGGGAAGTTTGCGATCAAGGATAGCATACGGCAGAAATTTAGCGAAAATGGAATAGGTACGGTAGAAACTTTCAACTTCTTTCAACAATATCTTTTTACCTAAACCAAATATCGATATGAAACTTTTATCATTGGATAGAAAAATATGTAAGCTTTCCGATGATGCCAAGATTGCAAGATTTGGACTATTTTCAGGATTTTTATCATTGGATATGTAATATCATATAGCACGGGAAGTTTGCGATTAAGGATAGCATACGGCAGAAATGTAGCGAAAACGGATTAGGTACGGTAGAAAGTTTCAACTATTTTTAATTACATCATTTTTACTAAAGCCAATATGGATATGAAAATTATATTATTGGATAGAGGAACATGTGCACGTTCCGATGATGCCAAGATTGCTGCGTTTGGACCATTGTCAGGATTTTTATGATGGGATATGTAATGTCATATAGCACGGGAAGTTTGCGATCAAGGATAGCATACGGCAGAAATTTAGCGAAAATGGAATAGGTACGGTAGAAACTTTCAACTTCTTTCAACAATATCTTTTTACCTACAGCAAATATGGATATAAAACTTACATCATTGGATAGAGGAACATGCAAGCTTTCCAATGATGCTGCCATTGCTGCATTTGGACCATTGTCTGGATTTTTATGATCGGATATTTGGAGCAATCTAGCACGGGAAGTTTGCTATCATTGATTGCCTCTGGCAGAACTGCAGTTAAAGTGGAAGAGACAATGTAAAACCTGTAAACTTCTTTCAACAATATCTTTTTACCTACAGCAAATATGGATATGAAACTTACATCATTGGATATAGAAACATGTATGCTTTTCGAAGGTGCAAAGATTGTTGCTATTGGACCATTGGCAGGATTTTTATGATTGGATATGTAATGTCATAAAGCACGGGAAGTTTGCGATCAAGGATAGCATACGGCAGAACTTTAGCGAAAATGGAATAGGTACGGTAGAAACTTTCAACTTCTTTCAACAATATCTTTTTATCTAAACCAAATATCGATATGAAACTTTTATCATTGCATAGAAAAACATGTAAACTTTCCGATGATGCCAAGATTGCAAGATTTGGACTATTTTCAGGACTTTTATCATTGGATATGTAATGTCATATAGCACGGGAAGTTTGCGATTAAGGATAGCATACGGCAGAAATGTAGCGAAAACGGATTAGGTACGGTAGAAACTTTCAACTATTTTTAATTACATCTTTTTTAATAAAGCCAATTCGGATATGAAACTTATATTATTGGATAGATGAACATGTAAACGTTCCGATGATGCCAAGATTGCTGCGTTTGGACCATTGTCAGGATTTTTATGATTGGATATGTAATGTCATATAGCACGGGAAGTTTGCAATCAAGGATAGCATACGGCAGAAATGTAGAGAAAATGCAATAGGTACAGTAGAAACTTTCAAATACTTTTAATTACATCTTTTTAACTGAAGCTAATATGGATATGAAACTTATAATATTGCATAGAGAAACATGTAAGCTTTCCGATGATGCCAAGATTACCGCGTTTGGACCATTGTCAGGATTTTTAAGATGGGATATGTAATGTCATATAGCACAGTAAGTTTGTGATAAGGATAGCATACGGCAGAAATGTAGTGAAAATGGAATAGGTACTGTAGAAACTTTCAACGACTTTTAATTAAATCTGTTAAACTAAATGCAATATCGATATGTAATTTATAGTTTTGAAAGAGGAACATGTCAGCTTTCCGATGATGCCAAGATTGCAAGATTTGGTCTATGTTCAGGATTTTTATCATGGGATATGTAATGTCATATAGCACGGGAAGTTTGCGATTAAGGATAGCATACGGCAAAATTGTAGCGAAAATGGAATAGGTACGGTAG